>NW_022157805.1:0-53820 GCF_003316985.1 Fusarium coffeatum | reverse complement strand
AAAAAAAAAAAAAAAGCAACAGCGAGTGAATCCAAGTCTCAGTCGCTTCCATCCAATAGACTAACATGTAACGCGGCATCCTGTTGCCGCCCCATTTGTTCCTGCATATGGTCATGACTCTTCCTCATGCTTCTCCTCCCGCTAATAAACCAATGCATGTCCGTAACGCCTCGTCCCCTCCAATCAACTGTATCCGAAATGTGTCGAGATGTGGTGTATCCAAGTGTCACTCTTTGTAATCCACTTCCATCTCAAAACGCCTTGCGGCTTCCTCTAGTAACCCATCCCAGTAGGTATCATTGTATATGAAGTGAAACAATAAAAGAAAATAAAGAAAGAAATATCTCTATCCGTTCGATAGAGATGAGAAAATGAATGATAAAGCCTCGTATAGAACTCGGAAGTCGTACTTCCAATCCTGGTCCTCGACGACTGGCAAATGCCTGCTTCGCCTTATGAGGTGGCCCTGGCCGCTCTCATGGAATTGAAGAGAAAGGTTAGACTAGAACTTGATGGTTTCACCCAGCATTGCTCCTACTACCATTCATAGGCCAGCCAAGAAGGTTTGGTAGGAGCAGTACTCAGATCAACAAAAAGTCCCATCCCTTCGATTCCATGACATCCCGCCAGTGGATGTGCAGCTGGGTCGCCTCAGACGTCGTGGACCCGGGTGTGCTAACGCCCGAGAGGCTATCATTTTGTGCCCACACCTCGTGTAGGAGGGTGGAAACACGTCCCATGGTACCAAATCGACCTGCATCACCGAGCTGGGCAAGGCGATCTTCAAAGAAAGCTCGGAATGTGCTACCAGGGACGCTGGTGGAACCGCCAATGAGATAGACCCAAGCAAGGTTGCGGTCAAATCCATTGGGGCCCGAGGGGATGTGCTGGAGCACATTTGTCAGCTTCTCAACCAGTCCCATGGTGGAAGGTTGTCTGGGGTTGAAGCCAGGAACCAGGCTGCAGAGGTAGATGCGCGCGGCAATGCGGAAGGCCATGGTCATGTTCTTAGAAAGCTGCTTGGGTGAAAGGCTTCCGTTGGCGTTGAAGGGCATCTTGGGGCCCGCATCTCCCATCTCGGTCAAGCTGATCTGCTCACCAAGCGCAGAAACATGCTGGCAGAGAGTGAAGTCATCCATGCCGTCCTTCTTGAGGGACTCGAGGCAGGCGATCTCAGAAATGAGGTACATGACTCGGTCTTCACAGCCCATAAGCTCGCGCAGTCCAAGACTAGGGTTGAACTGAGAAAGGTGCTTCTCGCGGTAAGTGTGAGCAAAGGTTGGTGATCTACCCTTCATGGTAGCGCCAAGAATGTCGATCCATGAGGACAGAGACATGTTGAAGGGAGTTTGCATGGAAGCTCGGGTGGGGTCAGTGACCATGCCAGGCAGGTCAAGCTTCTGTACCAAGCTAATGGCAGCTTGGAAGTGTTGGTGCCATGGGATGTCCAACAAGCCGTCATCATAGCGACCGACGACGGACTGGAAGAAGATGAGACCGAGAGTTGCCTCGAGAATTTGCTGGTGGTTCTCATCCTTCTTGAGCGCCTCGCAAAGAGCCCAGATAGTAGCATAGCGATGTCGCATAATGTCGTTGTCGAGCTCCTCGGTAGAGGAGTTGGTGTGCGACTTGAGGTGCTGGGCAGCAACACTCAAACAGCAGTGAAGGTAAGCGCTGTTTGACTGAAGAGCAGGGAGAACAAGATCGGAGCCGACTGAGCAGTGTTGGTTGGACTCGAGGATTGGGAAGATTGTTGGCAACACGAACTGGATGAAGTGATCCAACAGGCGCTGGTCGTTCTCATCAAGCTCAAGCTGAATCTGTCTCGACTCTGTTGAAGGACCGTGAGGGAAGTCGAAGAAGTTGCAGTTGAGTGTCTCTTCAGAGAGGGATTCCTTGCGCTCTTGGAACACCTGCTCGGCCCACTCACCATCCAGACCATGGGGAAGGACTGTACCGGCAGGAGGAGGAGTGTGGTAAGTGCTGAAGGTGGAGATGTGTGATTCGCGAACTGTAGGGACATCGTTGACAAACATTTGTCGCTCTGTCTTGACGTCAATCTCATATGGCGAGTAGCTACCAAACATGAACTCGGGGTGCATGGGAGCACCAAAGCCATACTCGTTACTGCTTGGGGGGCTGTTGAAGTTGAAGGCAGCAGGGTATTGAGAGTCGATGGAAGCAGATCTTGTACGGTCGAGAGGATCAGTGAAGGTGGCTGATGTGGGAAGAGAGTGGGTAAGACCAGGAGGAGAGCTGGTGACAGAGTTCTGAATGTTGTGAGATGACTTCTCAGAGAGCTTCTTGCGCTTGATGATCATCTTGATGTCCTCCTTGTGCTTCCTTCGCATATCATTGTTGCTCCACCACATGGGTCGCTTGTACTCGCACTGCAAGCCGAGGTGCTTGCAGGCTGTGCACATAGGAGTTCCCTCGTCGCATTTCTTGCGTCGCAAACGACAAGTGTAGCAGCCTGTGTAAGTGAGATTAGCTTAAGTCTTTTCTTTTTTTGGTCGGGCACTACCATGTGAGTGAGTTAACATACCTGTTCTTGAGCGACGGTGCATCTGAGTCTTGGTCTTGGGCTTGCCATTGCTGGCTTTGGAGGCCGGCTTGGCCTTTGCAGACTGAGATACAGTCATGTTGACGGTGTTCTCGGAAGCTCGCGAGACGCCTTTGCGATAGTCGGGGGGCAGCGTAGACATTTGTAGGCTGCGATGCTGGACCGTAGAGTATTGGCGTGCTAGGGGACCAGGATGGGGTGTGTGATCTACAAGGGGGGAGTGGGACTGTGCAATCAGGGACCACCTGCGCACTGTACTTGACTTGACTTGATTTAGTGTGTGGAGTCGATCACTCCAAAAGGCTGAGAGACGAGAGGAGCAAAAAATCCAGAGCCAAGAGGTTGGGCGTTGAGAAACGTGACCGGGGGGATATCGAATCCGAGTCTGTATCTTCCGTTTCAACAAGTCGAGAATTAAATTAGCGTAATTGTGTTTTTGTATCGGTCAAGATCAGTATGGATCTGAGCGAAATTTGTGGACAGTCGTGTAAGTGGCAGCCAGGCCGACTCTATCAAACCACAACTGTAGTCGTTCGTTTCGTCCGTTCGTTCGGAAATTGTCCAAGGATTGACTGGTTCAAAGCAAGTCCGGCTTGCTCTTCACTGGAGATTGTTTGTAAGAACAAAGATGTTCGGGGAGTAGATGAGGGTTGAGGAGGGCGGTAAGAGAGGAATGGAAAGGGGATCAAGAGAGCCTTTGGCGACACTTGGGATCTCTGAACACAACGAAGAAGAAAGAGGGTTAAATTCTTGGGCGGCTGCTGGAGGGCTAAATCCTTATATTTTGGCCGCTTCTCTCGCGGCCCTTCACACGTCGATTCGATGATGGCTTCCCATCGTCGTGTTGCTATTTTTGCATCATGCACACAGAACCTGCCATGGCACCAAAGGCAGCGACTGCGCTTAGAGAAGCCAATGAGAAGAGTCGCTCAAAGATAGTCTCTCTGCGTCCATCGGATCTCCACTCTAGGAATAGATGTGCACAAGACGGCATAGGGCGAGCAGGGATTCTGCAGTAGAAAGAGGAAAGTCGCGCATGGTGTGCCCATCCAGTTGTCCGTGGTCATGGCAAGCAGCCACTCTGCTTGCACCAAGAGCTCATCAAGAGGGGGGGCTGGATCCCTTTGCGATCTAGCTCTTCACGGGAGAACATGCGAGGCGGCGAGCTTTGACTTTCTGATTTGATTTGAGGCCATCCACTTGACCAAGACATTGACTAGTAGCAGATCATCCCCAGTTCAACTACCATTCAAGGTTCCCTAATTAGGTTGAAATTATGTTTGCTATATTGAGTAGCAACTTGGGTAGTTTCTCTTTCGCAGTATGTATTCGAATCTCAGTCGACCAAGATTCCATGCAGCAGATCTGTGTCGTAGTCAGTATGGGCTGCTTCAACGGACCACTACCAATATTGGTTTCTAAACCAAGAAGCAGTAACACCCACCATGATGCTGATAATGAAGCTCACCGGACTATCGCACCTGCATATGCGCAAAGTACACCGGAGAGGGGAAAGGCCAAAAGGTCGCACAAGGATGCGTTCACTAGTTCGCATCCTCTATCAAGGTCCATAGCATGAACGACCAAACGGGGCAGGGTCGTTCCATGCTCAACTGCCAGAGCTTGTACTGTGCTAGTATGGAAAGTTTATTCGGTCGCACTTGAGATGGGTTCATTAAACAGTCGCATCTAGTGCAGTCGTGGGCCGTTGAGAAATTCATGATTTGCGAGTCACGCTTCACGCTTTGAGTCTTGGAACTCGACACTGGTCCACGATCGGCCAGGATTTGTCGGGCTCTAGGACATAACTGACATAGGTTGGCAGTATCGAAATGCCTTATTGGGTACCTAGATGGATTTCGACGAATAGAAAGGCCAAAGAGGCGGTCAACCATTAGATTGGTCGAGCGGCAAAAGGCCTCATGGATGCAGACCTGCAAGTGGCTGCCCGCAGCCGGGTCGAGAAGGCCCCATGAATAGCGTATCAAACTCCTCTCAACACCAAGTCTCCAGTTCGAAAGTATACCGACATGGTTAGGTAGCACATGTGTCGTGAACTAGGGACTCTGTAGGGACCGGGGGGCCAGGTCGGTGACGTCTGGCAGCGCGGGGGTGATCGTGGGTCTTGAAAGATATTCCGTAATTCGAGGTCACGAGTGTTGAAAGGAGTCGTGCATTGCAGCTTTGAGCCATATAGAAACAGCTCTAGACAGGCATTGGCATGTCTTGATAGCCTTTCAGCTCGTCCGAAGCTTGGTGACCAGGTTATCCTTGAGTGAGACAGACAAATATTGAATCATGCGGCCTCAGCGTTGAGAAATAATGCAGCGTACTTCGTAGTCGGTACTCACTATTCTGCAGTGGACCGTAGCATTTTGACGAGTACCCGACCCGCGTGGTGTCCTCAACGACAATCCTTTAGTGGATATGACAAGGCCATTGTTCATTGATGTTGCTGTCGAGTACGAGGCAATACTCGGTAAGGTACATGCGAGTACCCTCAGGTGGCTGAAAAGCTCTGCTGGCGCTAGGTCGGGTCGCATTGAAATCTGCTGTCATTTGGTGGGAAAAAAGAATCGGTCTGGTGAAGAGGCCGAGCAAGGAGCCTTGTTAGCCATGTAACTGTCGTGTAGTGTCGTTGGAGAAGGAGCGTTTCTGGCCCGTGATTCGACAGACGAGGGTGACACGCTTGCATTAGTGCGTGATGGGACGGGACCAACCGATGAGGAGCTCCTGCCGCGAGGCAGGGGTCAAAGCAGGGTCTAGTCCCAAATCACGTTAGCACCCTTGTCTTGCTACCCCGGCCTCAGATCTGGATTGGCCGTGAGCCGCAGTTGGCTTGACAGGGAGCTATTGTAGCTTAAGCCAATCAGGTATCAGAAGACGATAATCTCTGCCTTCTTCTTCTAGGACCGTTCCAGGGGCTACCCTGTCCTGTCCTAGCGCAAGACCCTGACCCTGACAGTATTCTTGTCCTAAGAGTGATCAACAAAACACCGAACCGAGCGGGGAAACTCGACAGCCTTGGGCTAGAGATGATGTGATAAGCGGACCATAACGGGCATTAACGGACTGCGTGTATGTAATCGCTTGTAAAGGGTCTTGAGAGAAATTCTCGCCATCTATAACATCATTGTTGGTGGCTGGATGACACGGACAGTACCTGCTTGGTAGTAGGACAATAGATCCAATATCGATCTTATCTAGAGATGGATATGTAGATTGCTTATGTTTGTGGAGGAGGCTGACGCTGCAGAAACCAACAGTCAGATCATCAGTCTCTACCAACCAGCTTAAGTCTCTCCTACACCACCATTCAAGAAAGTATGCAAGACCATACCATTGAAGGTTGAGAACTTGAGCCGGATTAGGTATCATCTGCACCTCGCAAGGTACATTAGCCTATCTTTGATAGTCATCACGTCTTCTCTGTTTGTGTCTCTGTGAGCTATCTCAACTCACAACTGATCAACTAATCATCAACACACGGTTGCATAATTAGCAATTTTCAATGGCATTATCCATATTTATTTCCTCGAATCGAGTCAGTGCAAAGAAACCACGGACCTTATACAAACTCATGAATCTTTCCGAGTCTAGTACTGATCTAATCTTTAGACTGGTGGCCCATTGGATCTTATCACAAAAGGGTAGCTCGTCTGCTCATCTCCTAGGATGGTATCGCCTGTCAGTTCTAACATTCCCACTTGGACTTCTCTCTAGGCCTGAGTGATGGATATAGCTCCCCCGCCAATGCGAGTCATTGCCTTGTCCCCGCTCGCTACTGTACAATTTAAACACTGCCGGTCGACTCCGTCTGTTGGTCGTTTTGTCGTCTGTTCGTTCCGTAGCATCCCTGATCCTTGCTCCCTGCTCCAGCTCAACTGCAGGCATGCTTCGATAAACCGACTCGACAGACTCTCTTTTCGGCTCCAGGACCCGTCTGGGCCGGAGACTTTGGCCCTTCATTCCTATTTTAACATTTAGCCCCCTCATCTTCTCTTTTCGGATACATAATTCGGGCTAAATTGTCACTTTGTCGCCCACTCGGCGCTTAATCGAGTTTGGCTCAACCAGTGCAACACCAACCCAGCGCTAACAAATCCCATCACATCTTGTCACATCTAGTCTTCACTTTAGCATCTATTTTTAATTTAGCCCGCATTCCCTGCTACATACCGACATAATTTGGTCATGATCATGCTCATATGCGACCTAAATCTTTATCGATTTGGGCTAATTATGGAAAAACGTGTACTAGGTCTTGGTCTTGCTCAAGTTCGCTTGATGTAGTTTGTCTCCAATAATTGCTCAGCTCCTCAGCAACCTTGACTTCTGTTTACATGGAGATCCTACGTTCTTTCAACCTACTCTGATGCTCCCTCTTAGTTAATGTCTTGGTTGTTCTCCGGGTGGTCCGCCTTCTCCAATCTAACTGGATTGCGCAGGGACCTGTTCATCCATTTGATGAACATGTTAATATTCTGATCTTCAGCCAGCGTCGTAGTCCTCGGCTTCAATGTAACCGGACTGGAGTAATACTCTGTCCCGTACAATCCTCATCAAATCTTGTCTATCAAAATTTTGTCGCAATCTACTATCAACCTCAAGCACTGTTCCATCAGCATTCCTGCTTGAGCTGCCTACCTACCCTGTTAGCCTGTCAACATGGGCCACAACTCGCGGCCGACCTCGAATATCACAGCTCAACCCCAGCTTGATAATTCGATATCACGAACTCTCACCCTCCATTACGACGCGATTCATCTCAATGTGACCGGACGAAACCTTCGTCCGGTCAAAGGTGTCATGTCACGTAGTGCTTCAGACGGTCTAGCCTTGTGTGGCTGAAGAAACTTTACTCTATACTCGAGATTGAGTTTTGTACCTTGAATCTTCACAGTGAGTGTGTTGGTTGCTCTCGATAACTTACACACCACCATAGACGTTAGTGGGCCTTTCCGTAGCCGTTGAAGGGTCCGCGGAAAGAGTTTCTTGTCCCTGGCGGGCCGGTCCAAACTTAAGATGGACGGGAGTTAAACGCACATCCAGGGTATTGGCCAGTTCAAGCTGAACTCTATTACCTGAGTGATGAGACCGCACAAGGAAAGTCGTGCAAATGCGCAATTTGAAAATGGCAAGCAAGTTGCCAATATGGAATGATCAACAACAGAGTCGAGTAGAAGCTGATGCTGGCACAGTACAGTACAGTAGATCGAGGCGACAGCTGACTAGGCCCTTGTCTATCTGTCAGGGAAGACAAGACATATTTGAAGGTTGAAAAGAAAAAGCCTCCGGTTGCCAAGACTCATTAGATAGACCTGGTAAAATAGTACTGTACTGTGCAACTGAGAGGCGGGGGAGTATATGCGGACTTGGCTTTGCTCGCACTCGAATCACGATTTTTGTCCCTCATTTTCCCCGCCCGACCTCCCTGCCATCCATACCTAGCTCTTTTCTGATCCAGATACGGAATTTTGTTCGCTGGACATGGTTCCGCTGCCCAAGCTACCATTCGAAGCTCCAGAAGCTCACCCATAATGCGACCTGTGATTTCGCCATCCACAGTGGTCGAGAAGGTCGCATTAGTCTGGCATCATGTGAGATTGTGCAGAAGTGAGCTTTGGATGACCCATTGGTTGACACGAAGAAGCTGATGCGTATCGAAACCGTTGATGGGCTTGAGCAACGGAAGTGGAGAGACCGAGAGTGCGAGTAAAAGGTACAGTAGAGGGCTGGACGGATTGGTGCGGACCAGGATTGGAATGGCACATGCACACTGTGATGTGATGCTGGGGGGGGTTGCATGAGAAAATGAGAACCGAGAGCTCAGATGTGACGCTTCGAGTTGACTGCCGCATTCGTCGGACGTTTTCTAATCACCTCGCTGTATGTACCGTATGCGATAATGAGGGACACCTCGGCTTTGCTCTTCAAAGTTAACAATTCGTAGTCGATTGTGTGTGCATAGACTAGGGACTCGGATAATCTCTCAATTTGACTGCCTATCGGCTTTCATCACCTGCATTCAATCCTCGTCGTCAAGTTTCTCACTAAGTAGCTACCCGATATGTGCTGCCAGACAGCACTTTTGTCCGCATGTGTGCCCTTGCTGTCGGCCGCTCTCAAGATTGATGAAATCATCCAACTGGATCTGTAGAGTTGGTAAGGGCCAACTTTGAAGTGAGACACCACGATGGCTATGTAAGACATTGTTATATATTAGCCAGTCCAAACACAAATGTCTCGAACTCCCGAAGTTCACGACAGCCAGGTATTGTCGTCACCGGTATGGAATATGGCGTCGTAAAAGCGGGCGGAACAGTCGGTGAGCGTCCGTGAAGAAGAGTCTTTCCGTAAGAGACTACGGTCTAATCCTCTATGCAAAGCATCTTCACTTGAAGGCTGGACGGGCATGCGAAGCAAAGCGGGAACAGGGCATTAGCTCGCACAGGCGTAAGGATCTGAAGCCACTATTGCTTGATGCCTGTCTGATTGTTTCCCGAAGTCCGTCAAGGATCAAGCCCAAAGCCTAGCAGCTATCACTGTTACATTCAACTCAAAGAAAACTGATGAAAAGGAAAAATACTAAAAAGAGCAAGATTTCGAAGCTGGGCGTTGACAAGGGTCTAATGACAGATGAGAGTGCACAGACACAGAATCCTTACCGTGAGGCTAGAGAAGGATCGGTTATAGCCCCGCAGAATGGCGATTGACGGACGCAAGGCCAATCGATGTCCCCAAGTGGGATTATGAAATGCTATTGGGTCGCAGAAGAAATTGTCCATCATGGGCATGAAGAACTGAGGCCATGTCTCCCGTGGCATCATCACTAGAGTCATACTATTGTTGATTAGGCGAAGTGACTCGAGACGCTGGGTGTTTGTAAGTTGCCAGTTCAAGAACAACGCAATCATTGCAGGGCCAGGAATCGCACGTCAACAGGCCAGCGCATGTTCTGGACCCATGTAAGTGAAGCTGCCTATAGCCGAGAGTTGATGTTGTAGAGGTGAGTTTTGGCAAGATTACCCTATAGTCAAGTAAGACTTGGGAAGGTGTAAGTCGCACTTGCCAAACTTACACCTCATGGCTTCACCTTTGCGCAGTAGGTAGGTAGTATCGGTACCACTTTCTCAAGTTGCTGTTGCTGTGCGACATTGCTTGGAAGGTGTTGCCCAGAACCCGTGCAGTTGTAAAACTGCAGGTTGTGCTACATGAGGAATCGTAATCTTCGACCCCGCAACAAGAGATCTTCCATTGTCCATCATGGAAATGCAGTGAATTAATGTCGCGTCACATTGCATCTCAGCCCAGGCACAGAAACATACCTCTTGCTTGTTTTGGTCAGCAGTCGTCGTAGCGACACCTCCATCATTGAGTATCAAAGTGCATATCGCTCTGCTCGGACATGGAATTGCGATTTTGAACCAACCATATCTTGAAGCCACTCACCCTCGCACGACTGAGCCGTCTATCATCTCCTCAATTCTACACAAGGGTATGCCACCTTGCTACACTTTGCAACGCCTATAATCCCAGATATCACCGATTCAGCTGATGGATTGGGGCTGTTTGCCAATTGACAAGACAGCTTTTACCAAACTACAGCAGACTAATCCATTTACAGTGCGACCAAGAATGCGCAAAATCTAAATCCTGGTATAATGTACACCACAATACTCTGTACACCACATCTCAGTTTTGCTCTCGTTACAAAGTCATAAAGTTCGACAAGGAATAGCACAGTATCAGTCAATTGTCACCGCTCTCCCCGAAATATTGCTGTGATAGCCCGCGACCTGTACATGAGGCGACTGGACTTGTCCATGTGAACACGACTGGCCCCGGTCGATTGAGTCACACGAGAAGCAAGACAAAATATCGAAACTTGACCGCCAGTATGAGCAATCCTCATAGTTCCATCGAAGAGGCAAAATTCCAGTCTGGAGCCCGCGACAGATAGACGAATTGTGGATGAGGCGAAGCAAGACGAGTCTGGAGCCAACCAAGCGATGCCGCCCAGATCCGCCTGACTTCTGCCGCACGGAGAATCGTGGCGCATGCGAATGTTCGTTGGAAGCAAACCAACGAAGAAGAGAACGGTCCGTTCCACTAGCCTGCCCGTGCATATCTTGTCTCCTCATTTGTGAACAGAGCAATCGTTGGCTACCGTGATTGGATCTTGAGTGACATAAGGCCAAGACTGGCGTCCGCGTTCATAGTGCCTGAAGAGGAAATCGGAGTTACGAAAAACTGGTGGTGGGTCAAGTAAAATAGCAGACAGGGACTTTTACAGGGACTCCAAGCCTGTGAAGGGCCTCACAGCATGGTGGGGGGGCTCGTAACCTTGAGCAGTAAGGGACCCTTTGAGGGCCTCCTTTAGCGGCGACAGGGCACACCACCAAGCACAAGTCGCCAAATAATGCGAAGAACTCTTCGTGGGGAAAACATACGATTGACTAGTCTTCACCTGCGGCGTGTCGGCGGTTTTCTTAATGCCTGGCACAGCTCGGAAGACTAGCTGCCCGAAAAATGGTGATCTTTTCTGCCAATTGAGGTTGATAATCACGGCAGATCTCCATGAGACCCGCTCTACAATATTCAGTTTGTCAATTGGGCATTATGTGAACAGTAGCCGAGACTGGGATATGGGACTGAAGCTGGAGCTGGCTCCAGCTTCGACTTTCAGTCTATCAGATCCTGAATACCAGCTCGCAGCTTGAAAAGTCCCAAGCTAATGCACCATGCGTGAGTCAAAATGAACACATACTACTGATACGCAAATGTAACGGTTTCCGGTCCCACAACCAAGAAGCTGGAGCGGTAATGGGCTGGGTACTTCCAGCCACCAGGATCCAGCGCAATATTCGCAACCGTTGAAAGTTTGTTCCTGGATGGAATGGGCGAGACAAGAGTAAACTTTCCAGGCTCGGAAAATATGCGCCGTTGCAAGGAAACACAAGCTTCCATGTTCACACACATTCACATCGTTCCTATCACCCAAATCACATGGCTAGCCTCATGTTCAGGAACGCAAGAGTGTTACGTTTTACAGCACCTCGCAGACGCAGGGGGGAACAAAATACGTTGAACAAGAGATCAAATGTTACCAGAGATGACCACGTCGTCGACTATTACGATGCCAGCGACTCATAACCCAGTGCATCTCAATGTCTAAGATTCGAAGCCAATCTGTACCGGGCATCGTATATGACGATACCAATCAACCCATGTCGATTCTCATTGTCTCTCGAGAATTTTGTATGCAGATGATGGGGCCTGTTTCCCGCCCCTATGCCAAAGCTGCGCTGCATGGTCCGTGAGGACCTTGTCATTGCAGCAAGAAAGCTGTTGTAACACTGAGTAGAGAGTACGGATACGCTGAGAGCTCGCAAAATGCGAAGCGAGGAAAGATAAGATCAAATTTCTTGGGAAATGTGATGAGGAAAGAAAACAGATTCATCACCTCTACGCTGAGGGTTGCCAGGGCATCCATCATCAAAATCACACCAACCCATTGAGCTGAGACTGTGATGGATGAGAGAGGATGAGATATTGATCTCAACATAGTTGCTAACATAAATGGTACGTTGACTCGTTGCTCAACCTCATCTCAACATAGTAACACTAGGTGAGGTGGTGAGCAACTCCAGTTCCCGGCGCTTAGACGCCCGTTAGGGCCGCTACTGTGCTTTTCAAGGTGTGGCTCTAACAGATCTCCAGCTCTGGAGCTTGTGTTCGCCGAGTTAAACCTAACGCCTCATGAGCCAGGGTCGCAACGTGCGCCAGGTCAAGCCAATCGACGAGCACAGACTGCTTAAGGCATTGTGCCCCACGCTCTTCTGTCTACGACAAGGTCCTCTCTCATCGAGCATCGTCATTAAGCGTCCAGCCCAGCAAAGACACTGCTTCACTAGCATCCTCTGAACCTCAAGACCCCGGACACTTTCTGATTCGTGAGCCAAAGGTAAGGAACGTGACTGGGCGTGCATTTTTGCATGCGAGAACGAAACGCAGCCACTATGCCCAGATCGGGGGCCCAAACTGGTACCGCCAGCTTGACGCCGCGCACACACCCCAAGTCCGTCGACGGTCGTTCCTCGTTTCTCTCCACTATCTGAACCAAATCTCATGCATGTTCCTCAGCAAGAGGGGCCTCTTGTTACCCAGCCTCCATTCTTTACGAACACCGTTATTCCTGATCGCTTCTCAAGTGAAAGCAATCCGGTCAAACGCGATCTACATGTTGGTCAATGGATATCTCTTGCGGTTGGTGATAGGATGCTGTTTGCTTTCCACTTCTGCGTCCCGTGCCGGTGTGATGAAGCCGCAGAACCCTGTCTTCACCCTGGCCCTTTTGCTCACACCCTCCTCTTGATACTCCCGTCTCTTCTGCTGCCGCCGAACAAGCCAGGGTGCAAGGGTCTAGGGTCTAGGGACTAAGGACTGGGTTCCAGTATCCCAAGGGCCTAAAGATATGGCCGCAGACTCTGCATTTAGCACTCACTCAAGTCTATTCTTGGTCTCCATACCCTCCGTGACCGCCATACTCCTGCTGGTTCCCTCAGTCACCAGCGTTGAGCTATAGTGCATACATAACATCCCGTAACCGCCCGCTCGCCCGCTCCCCTGGTCCCCTCCTTCTAAGTTTTGCGACCACTGTATTATCCTCTTCGACATCACGAGGTTTATGTTTCCTTTATTTGTTTCTGTTTGTTTCACGGCGTGCTCTTGATCGTGCTCAGGCACTGAGTTCTAAAGAAACGAGTGCCGGCAACGGCTAAACCAAGCAACCATCACTTGATATAACCCATCCTTACCGACCATATCTGGTGCCTGGTAGCATCAATACCTGGATATCCCTATAAAAAAGTACAAAATGGTAAGTGCGAAAAGCTCGAACGTGAGTGTCCATAGAAACCGCTAACGCGCCGACTTACAATAGGAGTACTCATCTTTCCGAGGCGGAGATCGCTTGACGTACTCCCAAATGCGACAACAACCTCTTCCTCGTGATACCTTCTTCAGTCTCAAGAATGATTCCCAAATATTGGAACGACCAATTTCAGTAGCAACCGAATTTGTGGACACGGACTGGGAGGAAGAGGACGAGATTATTAGTGACGAGGAAGATAACTCACCACGCATAAGCTTGCAATCAGTATGTATTTTGCGTAAAACCGATACAAGTCTTGGAAGGCACTGACAGCCGAACCTTTTCAGGCCGGACAACCGAGTTTCACCACAGTCTCTTCTTACGATGAGGTCCCAACACCAAGGTCAAGCAGAAGTCAAGAGGTCCCTGTTGAATACTCACCCAAACAAGTTGAAGGCCCTCGAGGACCTCATCTGTTCCGAAACTCGACTGACCACTACTCATCAACTGAAGAGGATATTATCCTGACACTATCGCCTATCACCCCGAAAGGACCTCGAAACATTGCCGACTTTCTCATGTCGTCTCAGCCACCACCGCAGCCCCGTGCTAGTCCTTTCCAATACACTGATGTGGAACTTGACACGACAACTCTGGCATCATGGACTACTGAGATGGTTGCACAGGCTATGCTCAATGCTGGCATTGAGTTGTCTGTCGCTGACCGATTTATGGAGAATGACATTAGCGGTGCAATCTTAATTACATTAAAGTTCGAAGACCTTAAAGAGCTCAGCATCCAATCTTTTGGCATCAGGACCAAGGTCTGGCACCAAATCCAAGCCTTGAGGGATAGTCGTCCTGCGTCACCTCAACCGGAGACTCCAATTGAGGATGTGCCAAGCAGGGAGTTGGTGAGAGAGGCGCGAAGACCTGAAGAGAGTGGACTAAGACGTCGCCAGAGCAGCAAGCGAAGGAACCGAACAAGGCCAAACAGAGACGATATCACCCCTATGGAATCAGTATCCATCATCGGTATCGAACAGGTCATCCCGAAGCCACACCATTGCTCCAAAGGAGAAAACTGCTCCAAGTACAAGAAACAACAGCAACTTATCCGGGCCTTCAAGAAGGAATATCCCCATGTTGATATCAATGCTACCGGGACGGTCATGATTGGTGATGCTGGAAACCCAGAGACTGCCAAGGCATTGGATCCCAACAAGGTCCGACCCATCTCAGATGCTGAGCCTTCTGTAGTCGCATCCTCGGATGTCATGGGTCCTGGCATGCCGCCTATTCAGTACCTTTACGAAGCATCTCTTCGTGGAGTCCAGGCCAGAGATCCCCAGGACAACGTCAGGCAATTTCTTAACTTCCAGCATCAGCATGGAGGTGAATGCAATGAGGAAGTCCCTCCCACACCCCCTTTTGCTGGAATACCAACTGCGCAGGCTCAGCTTCCTCACCAAGGTTTGCGCCGACTGCCTAAGCTCTCCATCCCTGGTAAGGCCCCGCTGCCGCCTTCACGACTTGGTGCTTCATCTGTCCCTCCTCAGAAGAATCAGGCACAGAATCAATCGTATGTGCAACGCCAGCAGCAACAACAGCAGCAGCAGCAACAGTATTACCACCACCAACAGCCTGCTTTTATACCTTACCAGATGGAAAGGACCAGCCCTCGGTCTCCTGACCTGGAGATGACACCCAGAAATAACTTCCGCCACGGTACACCTTTTTCAGAGCTTGATGTTCCTGTTACCGCTGTACCCATTGGCCCTGTCGCTCGTGACTTCTCACAGTCTGTTCCCCCTGACATGAACTACCGAACATCTCCCACCAACAACGTTTCTCCTCCCCGTTGCCAGTCTCGTACTTCAGCCCGCCGTCCATCTTTCCCCGTGATGCCCTCTCTGGAGGAAAACAGGCCTATTAACACGGCGCGACCCTCTCAAGGGTCATCATCTCCCAGGTCGCCGCGAGGCTCACGAGCTCAGCAGCCGCTTCAGCCGCCTCCTCGGGATAACCTCCCCTTCTCGCGTGGCCACCTCAACGGTTCCGAGAAAACCCTTGCGCCTTCTATCACACCCCTCGGCGCCAAGGGAAAGTCTCCCTCTGCCGACCCTGCCAATGGCATTAGCCACCAAGGCCCCATGAAGAAGCGTAAGACCAAGATGCTTCGACACGAGTGGCAGGACGGTTACTTCACTCTCAAGGGTACTCGTCTCAACATGCACAAGGACTCTGAAGAGCTGGACCGCACTCTCGAATATGTTGATATTGATGACTATGCGATTGCTTGCTCAAGCGTGGCATCTTCTTCCAAGCTTAGTGCCGCCTTCAAAACAATGCACCTTTCTCGTGGCAGCCACAGCCGTGAGAAGAGTGACCCGGTTGGCGCATTTGCTTTCCAGCTCATTCCTCAGGAGAAGAACACCGCGCGACTTCGCAAGCGCGAGAGTCACATCCAGCCTGCTGGCTCAATCCCTGCTGAAGGAGTTAACGGCACAGGCAAGACACACCACTTTGCCGTCAAGAACCGTGATGACCGTATTGACTGGATGCGTGAGCTCATGCTTGCCAAGGCATTGAGACAGAAGGGCGAGGGCTTTGAGATCAGTGTCAACGGCAACATGATCTAAGTCGACTCTTACCACTTTCCTTTTATCATCTACGAAACTCTACTCTGTATTGCCTTTTCTTTCCCACCTGATAACTCTGACCGGAAATATTTATTCTGGATCACCGTTACTCAGACTGCTTGTTTATTATTCTTTCTGCACTGGTGTTTTCGTGTGCTTTTATATGCCAGAACGTACAACCACTTGAGCGGATACCTACCGCGGCTCTCTCGCGGGATGCCCACACAACGGATGAATGTTAGCTCAAAACGAGCAATGGTGCTTTTATGGGTATTTGGGCTTTGCATATGATGTTCTCTTTGTTTTGGCTACAGCCTGGTTATGACCTACTTTATACCACTCACACACGACTTTAGAAAACGCAACACAGCACAACCCACTCCCTTTAAAGGCTTATGAACGACGACATGGATACCATATGGCGCTACTTGACTTTTACTTCATACAGATAGCTCAGGCTAGCTTCTTAGGATAGGAAAACAAAATGAATTGATGAATTTATATACGTACATGTCCCACCCAAACTGATTCCAGATGTGAACGATCTGTAGGCGAGTTGATACTGAAGTAATGTGAGTACTGAGCCGACAAATACCAGTCTGTGGTCTCAAATAGCAGTAGCCTTGTCTGCTTCAGACAGATCATGTGATGCAGACTTGAGATGGATGTGAGTAAGTGCCCTTACATCCAGGGACAACTGACTACTAGTATGCATTGTCCATCAAGACATATGAGGTAAACCTGCAGTTTCGCTAATAATTGCTGCTCGTATTACAGTCTTAGAGTACCGTGGCCATAAAAGAATTAATCTTTGGTAACGACATCAACTTCCTTTGTATATCATGTTCTTCTGGGATAGAACAATCATCAGAGTTTCTAGCTATCAGAATTATGTCTCATAGGATAAGTCGAGACGACACTTGCCACCAAACACCACTGTATAATCCCTTCTCATCACTCAAACTATCACATACGACCACAGCTCGTGGAGAATACGGGGTCCCGTCTGCTCCCCCATCGTCAAGCCACGAAGCGCCGGATTAGTAGTTGGATCGGTGACGACCAGCGAATACCTGGTGTTGTATGTCTTTTTTTTGTTTTTGGTATTTCACTTTTTGGGCTGTTCCTATAGAAATACATATACATACGTGCCGTGGTATCATACCTCATTGCCCTTCGCTCACCCTCCATAGACATGATCATGACATGAACACTTACTGACATCAAATGGTACATTTTCCCCACCTGTATATGCAGAGTACAATATCTTACAAAATTCGCTCCCCCTCCGCCTCTTTGTCTCTATCTCAATGCCGTAACATCGTTTTCCCTAAACTGTACATCCTGTCTACACAAGTTCATCATATAGTATCTCCCAATCTTTACGCCGACTTGAAGTCAGGTCGTAGCACTCCTGACTTTTGAGCAACCTTTTCCCAGTCAATAAGACTCCACCATGACTCTGCGAATGCAACCTTTCCACCCTGACCGCCAGCACCGACACCCCAGTCCAGCAACCAGGCGTGCTCCCATGTGTTTAGGCACAGAAGAGGCTCGAGCTCGATACCTCCTGGAGGAAGATCGCCTGATCGCTTGTTGGCACCGAAGGCCTGGTTGTTCATGAAGTTGCGGGCGGAGCCGTCCTTTCCGACAGTGTTCATATCGGTACTTTGGGCACGCCAGTGAGCGCCAGGGTAAGGAGAACCAGCGAGGTAGGTGGGCAGAAGGCGGTAGTCGCCAGGGCCGGCCTTGACAAGCCAGAGGAAACCGGGACCGAACATGGCGGAGGCTGTGATGATGAATTCTCGGCGGAGGGTCTCGATGGAGGAGAACGAAGCCTCGAGCTCGTTGCGGAGAGCATCGGGCATGGGGGTACCGGTGGGGGAGATGCCCTGGAAGAAGAAGTGGTTGTTGTGGGCCATGGAGGCATAGTTGAAGATGGGGGCCTGGTTAGGCTCGCGGGCTGTCATGAGAGCAATTGTCTTTGTGTCCTTATCCTCGAGTTCGGTACCTGAAGGAGTATTTTGTTAGTAAATGCAGTATCAGTGGGCTGATATAGAGAATTGAATATAGATGAGTATTGCGGTAGTTCAATGCTCTCCTAACATCAATGCTACACATACCGACAGTCAAAGCATTCAGCTTCTCCACCATGAGCTTCATGTACTCGGTCCAGGCAATAGAGAAACCTCCGGGGCTCATGAGGTTGGGAACACCCTGGGAATAGTCGTGCGGCAGCTCGGGAACATGATGGATTGAACGGCGGGCATTGACCATTGGGCGCATGCCGAGGCCAAAGACCTGGCGAGGAACCCTTAATCTCGGACGAAGCATTTTCTCTGGTGAAAAGGGCGACGGTGTTGGAAGTTATCGTCAATTGAACCGTCGTCGTCGTCGTCGAGTTGGGACGATTGGATTGGACTTTTTTGGTGTTTGGCGGCTCTTTCTGATAGGCCTTGCCTGAGGTTTCTGCACGGAGCTAAGTTTAACCGGGAAGATGTGCTGAGCCACGGACGATCTAGGTCTGTGGCGGTGCAGTGGTTATACTTGTCTTGGTTCAGACCGGGGAAAAGACACGCTAAGTGGAGTGGCTGAGTGAAGAACCTGAGACTAGACTCAGAACGACCGAGATACAATATCAATGACCCGGCATACCTAAGGTAGGCGTGGCCGAAGCGGGATAGGTCAGCACGGTCAGGTACCTCTGCAAATACATTAGTAGCGTACGTAACTGAGCGCCTAGGATACTGTAATGTTCATGATCACAAGTCACAAGTGCATCGTCTTTTTTAACTTTGTCCCCCTTTCCTTCGTCTTATTTCTTGGCCAGCATCTTTGATTCGATCACCAACAAAGGATAAGTTTCATTCTACAACACATTCTGTCAGAGTTTGTCCGCCAAGCCCGTACTTTCGCCTCTCTCTCCGCCCCCGTTGGACCCTTTTCGGTCATCCTGAAACATCACCACTTTCTCTTCTCTCCTCTCGTTCTCGTCTGAGACAAGCGACATCATACTCAATTAAACCACCAGACGTACATCAGCAACTTTCCACATGCAACCACCGTCAAATCTCGAAGTTATACCAGTTGGCGTCGATGATGCTTCTTCTCTAGTATCTGCTTCTTCAACCGTTATCGAAATGGCCACCTCGGTCATTGCCTCGGCCGCTTCCATGGCTACATCTGCAGCCGCGTCGGCTACGTTTATCTCGTCCGCACCACCAACACCATACGACGAAAAGGAGTCCAACGGAGAATGCTCGTTATTAGGTTCCTTCGCGCTTCTTGTGCAAGGCGCACTCGGTGCTTTGGCTTTACTTTCGCTCGTATATAAACGATGGAGGGAACGGCCTCAGCGACCTCTCAAGATTTGGATATTCGACGTTTCCAAGCAGGTCTTTGGTTCCGTACTTGTGCATATCGCAAATATCTTCATGTCTATGTTGACAAGCGGTCGCTTTTCGGTCCAAGTCGATCCGTCAGCATCAACCGTTACTACGCGTTCTGATGACGACGATTATGCTCCCAACCCATGCTCCTTTTACCTCCTCAACCTCGCCATCGATGTAAGTGTCAGCCGTGCCTTTACTTTTCATGTCTGATCCACTGACCTTTGAACTTAGACCACTCTCGGTATTCCTATTCTTATCGTCCTCCTCAAGATCCTTACCGGTCTTGTCCGTTTTACACCCGTTGGCCAACCCCCCGAGTCCGTTCAATCAGGAAACTATGGTAGCCCGCCAAATGTCTGGTGGTGGTTGAAACAATCTGTCATCTACTTTTGCGGTCTTTTCGGTATGAAGGTCTGCGTTCTCATCATCTTCATCATGATGCCCTGGATCTCTAAAGCCGGCGACTGGGCCCTTGGCTGGACAGAAGGCAACGAGAAGCTGCAAATCGCATTCGTTATGATGATATTCCCTCTCATCATGAACGCCCTGCAGTACTACATTATCGACTCGTTTATCAAGCTCAAGGACACCGACTACGAAACCGCCAGCTCCAACGAACCTGATGATGAGAGTCGGCGCAGGAGATATGACGATGACGAGGACGAAGCTTCACGCGATAGACTGGTCCATTCTGAGCACGAGACCGATAGCGACTCGGACGACGAGGCCGATAAGCCTGTCGCGCGTTCTGCGCAATCTTCTCGCCAACCTAAAGCAAGAGACTCTGGAGAGTACGATCCTGAGCGCGATGGTGACGATCGGACCATCATAGGAAGTAGTTCGAGCGCCCGCGGCCCAAAGGACAAGGTACCCCCGGAGCTGTATCCTAAGGAATAGTGGAGAGACAGCTCTCAGCCTGTGATGGTTTTTCTTTTTGTTAGATTTCCCTGACTGGTGGCATCGGTGTTTTAAGCGATATTTTGGTTTAAGTTGTGGAGTTTCTTTTTTACTACGATGGTGTAACATTCAGGTGCACTGTTTGTCTGGGCTTCTTGTACCGTACGGTGAAAGAAGACAGATGTAGAGCGTATACGGTGGTCTAGGGCGTTATAAGATGGGATCACATGGCTTTCATAGGTATTAGAAGCGAATTCATTTACTCTACGCTTGGGCAAAGATATTGAACCGTCATTGTAACAGGTGGCCTAGACTTGCATAAAGTGACCGGAGTTCGTTCAACAACTCTAAGTTTTCCATAAGTCTTAGGACTTTGGAAATAAATAACCTAGAAGCCATTCTAAGAGCCATCCTAACTTGCCTAAAGTGACGAAATTCCATCTCAACTATTGAGTTCTGATAATCCTTAGGATATGCATTGAAAATTAGCCTAAGAGACGGCCTAAACTTTCATAAAGTGACCAGACTTTATCTTAATTGTCTAAGTTTTGACAAACCTTGGGATCCACATTGAAGATAGAGATAAGTATAGCCTAAGAAGAGACTTAACCTTGCGTAAAGTTACTAATTCGTTTCGTCTTCATTCTCATGGTCGATTTTCTCATACTAATACCTAGTCGTTGACTAAGCTGACCCAAAGGTTTCTAGAATTTATCAAGCCTTGTGAATTCGTCTTATAGCTAGCGACGATGCCTATGTTCAAAATGCCCGAAGGCGTCTCGCCAAGTGATGTGAATAAGAAGTACATCGTTAGACCTTTCCAACAAAATCTACACTGAGCATCCATGACTTGGATGATTGCCAGATAACCCCACCTGAAACGCCAATGCAGACCCAAAACCCATATTCAAGGAACAACTCTATATCCATAAAGTACTGAGACAGATAAGAGGCCAAACGCCTTTCCTTTCTTTCTTTTCATGCCATTGTTTCAGAAACTATATCCATCTCTCTAAGGCTGGTATGGCTTGAAACCGGGATACGGCTGCTGAGGCTCGTAACTGACCGGTGACTGAGACTCCAGCAACTGTTGTCGTTGGGGCACAGGGCGAGGGCCATAGTTGCCCTCAGGTGGTGGTGGTCGGTAGTTGTTCATAGGACCAGGTGATTGACGGGCCGGTTGGGCGTAGCCGAAGTCGTTCTGGGGAGCGGGTGAGTGACGGGCTGGCTGAGCATAGCCAAAGTCGTTTTGAGGACCAGGTGAATGACGGGCAGGTTGGCCGTAACCATAATCGTCAGCAATGGCGGGAGAGCGTCGTGGAGGAAGATTTCCGTAACAGCCAAATTCATCCTGATGCATGGAAACTCGTTTGGCATAACTGACAGGGCGAGGCGAAGGGCTTGCTCGGTATCCAGCGTAGGTAGCTGCCATGTCCTGAGGTGGGACGCCTTCGCCGTAATTCGGTGTGTTGCCGTGTCCTTGCATCTGACCAAAGGCTGGAGCTTGTTCAAATCCTTGGTTGTAGCCGTAGCCTTGATTCCCATGGGCAGGTTGGCTCAAACCTGGAGAGCGACGCTCGTGTGGCATAGGAGCAACGGCAGCAGCGCCGTAGACTTGGTTAGGAGGGGGGGCCTGGTAGCCATAACCTTGCTGGTCGAGTGGTGAATACACATCAGGAGCTTGGCCAGGGCCTAGGTAGCCACTCGAGTTGCCTCCGGGTTGACTGTATGGGGTTCCCATCATGCTGTGTTGGCTAGGAGGTGGTTTGGAGAGCGTGTCCAATTCGACGGCTTCAGTGTGGACCTCAACCTTCTTGCTATTGGCACCCTCCCAGCTGGGCATTGCAGGCAAAGCGTCGTCGTCCTTCTTGCTCGTTTCGAATTCAGCATATTGAGGTGGCTCGTTACGAATAGGCTGAGTAACTCCATACTGAGGTGCCGAGGGGTTCATAGGAGGTTCGGTTCGATATCCATGGTGCTGAGGCTGAGGAGCGTAAGGATCGTCAAGGTGCTTTGTCTGACTGCGAGGAGGGTCACAAGCACCGCAGCAGTTACCGCAGCACTTGAGGCATTGACAACAGCTACAACAGCACGAAAGTCCACAACAACAGCAACGAATGATACACCAGACAATACTAAAAATGATAAGACCTCCGATAATCATGACGCCAATCACTGGCCACCTGGAGATTGTTAGTGAACAAAGCTTGAAACTGAGAAGGGATATATACGCACTTGCACCACACCACATTCATACAATTATCCCAGCTGGAGAAAGCACTTGCGAAAGTCTCAGATGTGGCAGAAATTTCGTCAGTTGTTTGGGCGGCATCAGCGATCATATCTCGTCGTATAAGATCGGAGGTAATAGTTCTAACGAACTTGTCCTTGACTATTTCCCAGGCGCTGCCTCGAAGGCTCCGCGCCATAGCCTCGTCGATGGAGGGCATTATGGCGATTATGTCGCGGGTTTCGATATATTCAGATAATGAGCGTATTGGAACTTGAAATGTCGAGTACGTTGATACAGTGATATCTCGAGATATAGTGATGTAGTGATGCTGGATATAATGGGTATAATGCTCTGTCGTATGAGCGAGTCGTTATGCTAATTGAGTTTTGAAAATAGTGATGGAGAAACGGCGAAAAGTCAATATTGTATGGTATTTGATACAGCGACGTATGTGGTATTGTTTCTTCGGCGCGTAATTCAAGTTGTTGATGCGGGTCGTTAATGGAATGAAGGATGACGGTTTAGCGGTAGAAGATATCGGGAAAGCGGCGCTCGCACCGGTCGATATAAGAGAAAGTAGTGAAGAGAAAAGAAAGGAAGAATATAATCAAAAAGATCAAATGAGGGTAAACAACCTTTGCAAAGGTTCAAAATAGGCTCAAGAGTTTTCAGCCATGGCGAGTGTTGTGTTGGTTGAGAGGTAAGAATGAATGAAGCGAAGCCAGTGCAGTGGAGGGAGTCAAATGGAAGTTCAAAAGATCCAATCCTACCGATGCAGGTGCAGGGACCCAGCGTTACCGCCAGTGGCGGGGAGGATCCAGGGGAAATGGGACTGCTAATTTTACCCCTGGACGGGTCAGGGCAGCCGACCTCAGTGCATGCAGGCGCCAAGGGACTTCTGAAACGGTGAAACCCAAAAGGGATGTCGATTGGATGTCTATGGGGCGAGCATTTCATTTCAGCCTGTACTACTCTGCACTACGTAGTACGTAGTAGTTGATGGACAAATTTGAAGATTGATCTCGAGTATATTGACATCTATTCAGTGCAGAATGAAATGTATCAAAACAATGAGCATTTAATATTCTATACAAGCCAAAAACAAAAGGACTGCTTGTTGCATGGGACAACGACGCCTTTGTGGCTTGGCCTGCGAACCCTACTCCGTATAAGACCGACGGTAAAGAGGAACATTGAGGAATTGAAGGAAGAAGATAGGCAAGTTCAAAGATTGACATTAGATGTCGACGATCGTTGCTACACATATCCACCATAACTCACTCTGTATAAAGGTCACAAAGCAAGCACTGCAACTCTCCCTGCTTCTTCTCAAGCACAACCTCAAGTTCAAGTCCTGACGACTTTAACCGTAGGTGCGCGATATTAAGAAGAAATCAATTTACTTCAAGCCTGCGTCAGAGAAAACCCCATGCCATTGTCCCCGTTAGCTCTGGTCTCAGCGGGGGTCTTCAAGGGCGACCATTTCCGAAATGACAGGGTCGTTTCGATAGCCGGACGATCCTGTCGCAGAATTGAAGGGAATTCAAAGCAAAGGGTTTTTAACGATTGCATCATAATTGTACCACTGGAGAAAGTACATAGCGGGAGGACATTTGGCCCTGCTTTGACTGAACTTAAGTCTTAGCATCGTGACAACCCTCACTTTGACTTCGCCAATATGCGCGGCTATCGGCCCAGATACTTGGGACTTGGCGTTGATAAGACCAAGAAGCCAAGCCCTAGGCTCTTCTTGCGGTGATTGCGATGTGCAAGGTACCAAATACGCGGATGACCTCGGTTGCATTCTTTGAGGCCGTAGACATTCAGATCGTCGTTGATTGCTACGTGAGAGTGATACCCTAAAAAAAACGCCCAATATATGGGTACCTTATTCAGTATATGGATGTGTTTTGCTGAATGGCCATCATGTTTCATGCAGACTCCTCTTGTCAGCGGCTGTGGCGCCAATGCATCTGCCAATCGATGCACGAGAATTGGCTTCTTGAGAAGCTGAAACGGAAAGATGCAAGACTATTGAGCGCCTCGCGGGAGACTTGAAGAAATCATGTTGGATCTCTTTTAAAATAGACGCGGCTGTGCTGACATGCAGAGAAATAGGCGCTGGTAATACCAAGATTTGAGATATGACATGATATCTTGCAGCGGTCAACTATAACATTGAGTTGTTGACACGAGACCATGTAACAACAACGTCTGACACCCAATACGGCTACGGCGACAAATCTAGTCATCTATTGCCATCACAATCATGATCTATTTTCTCAGATTAATAATTATTTAATAGGAGAAAGCTAGTTGCTATGTAGGTGATCGAAAAAGTTATACATCAATCCACCCAAGAACCAGTACTGTTCGTGAGAACAAGCACTCTTATCCGCGATGTCTCTCGACGAAACAGCAGCCATTACATATCATGAAATCAAGCTCCCAAAACGCCTCAACAAGTGGTATCCTTTCGTTTCATTTCCATATCGGGGCGTGTTTTCGCAATATTCTTACATTCATACCACTCTCTGTTTACTTTCCAGGAGGAGGTCCAGGAGGGGGCGCATATCCGCCATCGCGTTGATAAGTACCCTGAGGATGCTGGACTCCGGATTGCTGACCATAGTAACCGTCGTTGGTGTTAAATGTGTTGCCGGTGTACTGAGGCTGCTGCTGTTGGCCGTACGCAGGAGGCGCAGCGTAGCCCTGATTGTAGCCGCCTTGGTTGTAACCCTGGTTATGGCCACCTTGGTTACCGTAGTTGTACATTTGGTGGTTGTTGTTGTTCTTTCCCCAGGGCTTGCCAGCCATCCAGCCGGTACCGTAGACGGGCTTAGTGCCACGGCTCTTACGACGGCGAGAGATGCTTTGCAGAGGTTAGCATGCAGTTCAGTCATAGATGAGGTGATAGTGATGGTGATAAATACTTACAGACAGCACATGAAAAAGAGGACGAAGAAAAAGATAACGACGCCTGCTAGAACCCAGCGTCCCCAGTAGGACCAGTTGTTGCGGTAACAATAGCCTCTACTGTAACTCTGGCCATAGCCGCATCGAATGTCGCGCGCAAAGAGGGAGGAGCCGTCAGTGGGCGCCATTGTTGATGTTGTTTTGTTGATTGATGGCCAAGACACGCGATGCCGTGTTTATGTATCGCAGCAATACGAGAAAGATGAACGAGGAAAGTTACTGATTGTTCAAACCGACAAACTTTGTTTTTAACTTATTGCACGTTGCTCGTTTGCGGCGTTGAAATGCAATTGTTATGTGGCTAAGGCTTGGCTAAAGTATGACGTATACTCGACAATGATGATGATGCGACGAGGGTGACGTTTAGGTTGTAAGCCTTGTAGGTGATAGGTGATAGGTGAGGAAAGGGAAAGGTTATGTGATTGATTGTAGAAAACAGGAAATTGTCGAATCAAACAAGAAAGATGGGATAAGGGCGAAAAGAAGCACAGAGAAAAAAATGTGTGGGAGGGCAGCTGGTCTTTGTATTCAAGCTGCGACTCCCAAGATATCAGCCAAGCCCGCCCAAAAGGTCAAAGTTGCCTGGCGTAACCCAACCAAAAACGCGGTCACAAGCTCTATCTTTTCCCTAAAGTCTGGGCATTTCCACTTTTTACTTCTTGGCTGTCAAAAGGCTCTTGCGATGGTAGTGGCTGTGCGTAGCACTACAGTAACACTTTCAAGCTTGGCACTTACATCACGGTTTGAGTGTAACTGTAACGTCCCCCGAGACTTGATCGTTTGAGAGCATGCGCCCGTCATCAATACGCAGCGTATTCTCAATCAATTGAAACTCCAACGGCTACAATCTGCAACAACCTAGGAGCCTTCCATTGACCGGCAAGTTTATACCGAGATCAACAACTTAATCACCTGTCCAAACCCAAACCAAGCCTGCTGAGCCTCATATCTTCGTGGCTCTTTACCCACTTAATCATGAGCTTCGCAGCCCTTCTTCAACATCTGTGGCGAAGCGTAACTGTGATGACGACAAAGGTTCCACCCCCAGAAAGCTACTTCACCCGATTCAACGGAAATTACCTTATGTCGACAGCAGATCTGCTTACTGTAGTGAGTCGTTGATATTCTAGAACGTCATATCAGCAACCTCCAAATGCTGGACTCTTTGCGAAGACTCCAAATATCCTGACACGTTAGATATTACGTATCCCATTTCGCTAGATGCTCTTTACCAACAACCTCGGGTTGTTCTTTGCCATGCACTTTCACGATTAAGCCTAATAGCTGGTAGTCACAATTCTGGGTCTGGTTTAGAGCATGCAGGAACTAGGTTAATTGCCAAACACCAAGTCCGATGCCTGAGCGCTATGGACTAGGACCCTGAATAAACTCCTTGCTGGTGGTTATTCGCGTTTGCAATAACTTGCAGAGCAGTCGGCACCGCTGAGGTTTCTCGATAGAAGAAAAAGTCTTGTGATATCCAAAGTTATCCATTCGCTCTACCCTCTGGTTATTATGCTGCACCCCTGGGTATGTTGGCTTCAAAAGCCAACTGACCTCGCATCGAATAAATCAGCCTCTCGTCACAAAACAATGAGCACTTCTCATACAGCTCTAAGTCAAACGCTAGTTGCCTTGGACCTCGCAAGAGGGTCGATCCATTACCGACGGCATATTGTCTTTGTACCCCAAACGCCGTCAAAAATCATCCATCTTGCGCCTTTTCCTTCCTAAAAAGCCACATGATCCGTCATGAAGAGGTATAGTATATTCGTAATTGTCGTTCAGCTTAGAGACCGGCTCGAGGGAAAGAGTAGCGTTGACGTCGAAGCTCGTCAGCTGCCTTCATGTTGCGCTCCGCGGCCTGTTGAGCTTGTTGTCGCGCTGCTATCGCGTTGACCTTCTCTCGGGCCTTGAGCAGACTGCTGTTATCTTGCTGCTTAATCTTGGAGCGAATGTCGTATAGTTGCATGAGCGTGCTTGCTCTTTCTAAATCTTCCTCGAACTACATAGAAGTCTTGTCAGTGCACAGTCCTAGCTTAATCGTAGGAGTAACGGTTAATGGAAAGTCTCACATCAGATTCGCCACGGCGAGGAGTGCCAGGGACGGAGTTCACTGCTGACCCCGTGTGGGAGTTGGGAGAGAGGATTCGGCGGCCGAACTTGTCGAACTTCTCAGAAGACCAATGACGCTGTAGGCCCGTAGGGCGTCGCTGGTTGTTGGTAGCAGGACTCGAGGTGGGGGCAGTCGCAGTTGCATCGGTTCGGGTGTAACTGGGTTGAGGAGGGTTGCTGGCGCTGACGATGGCTTCGGCAGCTCCTGGATCCTGATAGCAGTAAAAGTTAGTCTTGATGGTAGACAGAAGACAGTCGCGCAGTAATGCGAAACTTGAGGCGTAGCATTGAAACGTACGGCAGCGCCCAGGTTGCTGAGGTCGGCGAGAACCTGGGATAGTTGGAGGCTCTCCATTGTTTATAGTAGAATTTTGTTGAGATGTGTCGCTAGTGAAGTTGGCGGCGATAAAAATAGTTGAGTTTACTTCCTATTGCATTCATAAGAAGAAAAAAGGCAAGATATTTAGGTCTTCTCTAGGAGGTAGGTAAGAGAGGAAATGAGGTTAGAACAAGGTCTGAGGGGGGAAGGTGTTTTTGACCTGGATCAGAGTGCCGCTTGCTCTGGCTTGCTGTGGACAAATTTTGGGTTTCGGAGGCAGAAGGTGGGCGGGCAGGCAGCCGCAGATCCGCACCTACCAACTTACAGGGGCCGGGGGGGAAGGCGAAAGGGAAGCAACCAAACTTTAGGCGGGCCCCGAATAGCGATTGTGGAGGGGTAGACGGTAGAGAGAGCAACTGACACCGGTCAAACGGTGATACAGTATCGTCTTTGAATCATTAATAAGGTATTTTACTATGAATCACTGATGAGCTTCATAATCAGTGATACATTTCATGATTTTTATCTATCGCCACTGCATATGGAATCACAATTACGGTCTAATGAGGTATCAGGACGCTTTCAATGCAAAACATTCGATATTATGCTGAGAAATAAGAATTAGTGAAGCAAAGCACCACAACCACCATCATAATCAACATGATTGGTCGCACCCAAGATTCTAAAAGTCCAGAGCCCCAGAACTGCATTAATCGTGCATATGATAGCCCGTGTCCCCCGGATGCAGTGGGATCTTGTGGAGGGGACCTGGGGGCTAAATTCGAGATTACAGCGTGTCGAGACCTACCTCAGCCAACCTAGTATCCGGGGTATCGATTGCTCCCCCACACTTTGATTCCGCCCATCTATGGAGAGGACGTCGTCAAAGTCACGAGCTTAAAAAAAGCCATGTCTGAGAATGGGAAACGTTACTTGCACAAAACAAAGGACCGGTTAAAAGAAGAAAATCTCACCGCTTCTCTCCCATTGAAACACGTACGAAAGAAATCGATCGAACGTGGGATACAGGCATAGAGTACTGTATCTCTTTTATCACATCCTGATCATCGCTCTTGTCCGATATTGCAGGTCTTTTCCTTGTATATCCAGAATGCCAGAGACGCGTTGCTCATGGTTGCGTTGCATTCCACCAGGCGGCGAACATTGTTAATCAATATTGCATCAACATCCGCCCTGTGCACCGGATAGGGGTAAGGATTGTCATCGTTCAGCCTGGTATCATTGCGGACACATGGAGGATTGTTTTTATTTCTCACTACTAAAATTCGTCCATAATCACTCGTCACTAGACTGTACCTCGTTGGTTCTGAAGTTTACCTCCACTACGTCATTGCATGAATGACTTCACGGTCAGCTCTCTCAAATTATCGTGTACTAGACTCCCTAATATCAGTCGCACAACCCATCGTGATCTTTGCATCCGAGTCTGTCCGATTTCGGGGCACATGATCAATTGTCAATTGAATTGAAACATTCCCCATTTTATCCAGGCCTGGCCAGACAAAGATGCAGGTTTTGGCGCATGTAACCCTCTCATTGACCGGGGTTCCCCGCAATATACGCACTGCCGATGCGTGAGCTTTTGAAGCTTATGGGGAGCTTGAGTCTTGGCTAGCCTAACTTTAGGATACTCGTATGATAGAATTCTCTAGATCATTAGAGTAAATTAGTTCTCCTTATGATGAGAAGATTCATGCGTTTAAAATATGCATTAGATATGTGTTGCCCTGCGAGGTCTGAGCTACCTCAAAACCAGCATCATATTGCAGTCCACCGTTTTGATAACTTCCATTCAACCCGGAGTGAAATCCCGTCTTGCCCGCGCATTTTACCTTACTGTAGGATTGACACAATGTGGAGCTGACCCTCGGGTCATCCATCTCCTGTTCTCGAAGCGCGCCTACAGTATGTCGTCGATCTTGGAACCATCTTCATCCCACGTTTGAAAAGCCCGAGAGTACTCCGAATTGCGCGGCGCACATCTTAAAGTTGTGAGGAATCAAGAAAAGAGGTACTCAGGTATCTAAAACAGGTACCTAACCGCCCTGCTATCAAACCGATGTCATATGTTCGTTTTTACTTGCTGATGATAGCGGAACGCGGCACCGGTCCGCAGCGATGGTATCCACCCCCGCAAAGCCCCGGAAGTCCGGCCCCACTGATCTTCATCTGCTCTCTAGGTATCCGTAATCCTTAGAATACAAAAAATAAATAGTCTAAGAGCCTGGTCTAAAGTGTCATAAACTGATCCACTTATTTCATCTCTTATGCTCTCAGCACCCTTTTGTACCCCCTGGGGATCTGGTTCTGTCCGGTCCGGCCTTCAAAAAATAGCCTGTCAACTGTCTAGACCAAGGACTCGGTCAAGGAGTTGCTGTGATCGTGTAACCTCATGCAACCTTTATTGTTCAGAACTTAGCCTGTTAGGCTCAAAAAGTCCATGGATAGCAAAAGCCTTTGCAAAGGTTATCGTCTTTTTCTGGATTTGTCTTTGCAGTTCAGAGCAATATCTGAACTCCTTTGACACCAAGCAGAGATATGACATTCTAGATAGATGTACCCTCTGTGCCATGCAAAAACAATAGTCTTAGTTAGTACATGTATAAGGTCAGTTTTCTCGTGGGAAAACTCGGTATGTAACATAAGGTAATCCCTGTTGTAGTCGTCTCGATTATACTGCCTGGATCTCCAGCAGCCCATTTTTGTTATTTCTCCATTACAAGGTCGCAAAGCAAGGGAGCTCAAATCTATGGAATTTGATAATCTGTCTAACGTATGTGAAAAGCGCTGGCATATGTGCTTTAAAGCTTTAGAAGACACCTAAATCCGGGTCTAAAATCCTACAAATCAAGCCATTGCTTTCACTAAGACTCCAGACGCTCTCAAGTCATTGATCATAGTTTTATTCATAGTATTCATCGAAAAGACTAATCATAGGTCATCTTTACGCGCCAAACCAATAGCCCATTAATCTCTGGGTACTCCCGTTAACCATAATGTATCATTAAACCCAACCCTGTATTTTTGTTTTCTTTGGACTGTCTTGGGCTCTTTAGGCCTTCTCGATTCTGCAAATGAGATCTGAACCGTCGACAGAATCACCCTCGCGAACGTGGAGAGAAGTGACTCTACCAGAGTGCGATGCACTGACGCTCATTTCCTATACAAAGTTAGTAATCGATGCCCAGGAACAACAAGTAGATAGTAACTTACCATCTTCATGGCAGAGAGAATGGCAATCGGGTCGCCCTTCTTAACCTCGGAGCCCTCATGGACACGGAGTTCGACAAGGACACCAGACATAGGCGCGCCGACCTGGCTCGAGTCATTAGCATCGGCCTTAGGTCGGCTGATGTTCTCAACAGCAGCCTTCTTGTCAACAACAGTGACCTGTCGGACCTCTCCGTTCATCTCGAAGAAGACCTCACGCTGTCCAGTGTTCTCAGACAGGGGACCGACAGCAAGAAGCTTGAGAATCAACACCTTGCCCTTCTCGAGCTCGACGTTAAACTCCTCGCCGATCTCAGGGCGAGACAAGAAGTATCGGGTGGGCAGCACAGAAAGATCGCCGTATTGCTGGACAAACTTCTTGTAGTCCTCGAAGACCTTGGGGTACATCACATACGAAGCAACGTCACACTCGGTAACAGGTGCGCCGTACTTCTTGCCAAGCTCGCGCTTGGTCTTGACGAAGTCGACAGGGTCGAGGAACAGACCGGGTCGCTTGTCGAGCTTGCGTCGACCACGAAGAGCATCGGATCGAAGAGGCTCGGGGAATCCACCGTAGGGCTGTCCCATCATACCTTCAAGAAACTCCAGGACGGAGCTGGGGAAGTCGAGCTGAGATGCCTTGGCCTTGACGTCTTCAGGGGAAAGTCCGTTCGAGACCATGAACTGGGCGAGATCGCCAACGACCTTGGAGGTAGGAGTAACCTTGACAATGTCACCAAGAAGCTCGTTGGCATGCTCGTAAGCCTTCTTGGTCTCAAGCCACTGAGATCCGAGTCCCAGTTGAGAAGCTTGGAACATCATGTTGGTCAACTGACCACCTGGAATCTCGTGCTCGTACACCTCAGGGTCAGGACCAGCCAAGTGAGCCTCGAAGGGAGAGTAGAGCAGACGAAGTTGCTGCCAGTATACATCGAGGGATCGCACAAGCTTGGGATCCAAGCCAGGGTCGCACTCGCTTCCCTCAAGAGAAGCGATGATAGCGTTGATACTGGGCTGGGATGTCATACCCGACAGACTGTCGGTGGCGGCATCAACAGCATCGGCACCAGCCTTCGCGCAAGCAACCATCGAGGCCACACCAGTACCGGCGGAGTCGTGGGTGTGAACGTGGATAGGAAGATCAGGGTACTTCTTGCGAATGGATCCGATCAGAAGTGTCGCGGCGTGGGGCTTGAGCACACCAGCCATGTCCTTGATACCCAAGATATCAATGTCAAGAGCAACAAGCTTGTCGACAAGGTCAAGGTAGTACTCTAGATTGTACTTTTTGCCAGGACGCTAGAGATGGGTTAGCCGATATGATCCAATTGTGAAAGCATAGCAAATCGAGTAGAAAGGAAGTATGATTGTAAAAGAAACGGAAGGACAGGGAAGCTCATAAAGAATAGCCTAAGAATTTGCCTAACCAGCATAAAGTGACCAAATTCTTTCGTCCTTTATGTTAGGGTCTCGAGGCTTGTCTAAGGCTTGCCTAAGTGGTCTTGCGCATAATCCGCATGATGCGGATGGACGGTAGTCATAGAGCAAACCACTATTGAGAAGCGTTTGCAGCTTATCCGTGAGTTGGCGCTTGGGAGTTTGAGCTGGGGTTGCATATGTTTCAAGGGAAGAGGAATCGCTGGCGAAGCCAACAACAAAGTAAACAGTAAAATGGAAAGAGCTACAAGTATGGCGCTTATCCATAGGGAAGGAGCCAACTTGGTGCAGAAAAAAAGTGAAACACCATCGTGAATACTTACAAGCACTGTTGAGATAGTTAGTAAAACATCACAAGTCCAAGGAATAGATTAACTTACTGTCTCCTGAGTAAGATACAGTTCCCTCGCAGCAACCTCCCGCTCGCTGTACGGCCTTGATACCCACTTCGAGTTGATCGATATCATTCAAAGCATCAAAGACTCGGAAGATATCGACACCGTTCTTCTTGGCCTGATCAACAAAGTGATCGATGGCGTTGTCGGGTAGAGAAGAGTAAGCAACACCGTTAGCACCACGGAGAAGCATCTGGAAAGGAATGTTAGGAACAAGCTTTCGCATCTTTCGAAGTCGGTCCCAAGGATCCTCGTAGAGGAATCGCATGGCAACATCGAAAGTGGCACCACCCCAGCACTCGAGGGAGTAGAGGTTAGAAAGGGCATGGCTGGTCTCTTTAGCAATGCCGAGCAAGTCGACTGTACGGACACGAGTAGCCAGAAGCGACTGGTGAGCATCTCGCCAAGTTGTGTCCATAAGAAGAGTACCCTTGTACTCGCGGACGGCCTTAGCGAAGGCCTTGGGTCCTTGCTCGAGAAGGATGTTTCGCCATCCCTTCGTGCAAGGCTGGGAAGTATCAACCTTCTCTCCGGCGGAGTTGATGAGCTCAGGTACTTGGATCTCTCCCTTGAACTTGGGCTCTCCAATCTGTCCCTTGATGCTGCTACCATTGACGGCGACGTCACCGAGGTAGGCAAGCAGCTTCTGGGCACGGTTCTGGCTGCCGACGAGATCGAACAGTTGAGGGGTATCGTCGATGAAAGTAGTCCAGCAAGTTCCATCAATAAAGGTAGGGTGGGTAAGAAGAGAAGCCAGAAAAGGGATGTTGGTTCGGACACCTCGAATACGGAACTCGATCAGGGATCGGAGAACCTTTCTGCGAGCAATCTCGTAAGTAGAACCATGGCAAGTACACTTCGTAAGCATGGAATCGTAGTGGGGAGTGATGACGGCACCAGCGAAACCGTTACCAGTGTCCAGACGGACACCGTTACCACCGGAAGATCGGTAGACCTCGATCTTACCAGTATCGGGTTGGAAGCCCTTGGCAGGGTCCTCAGTTGTGATACGGCACTGGATGGCAAAGCCACGAGTGGAGATGCGGTCTTGGGTAAGACCAAGCTGGTTCAAAGTGGCACCAGCAGCAATCTGAATCTGAGCAGCAACGATATCGATTCCGGTGATCTCCTCAGTGATAGTGTGCTCGACCTGGATACGAGGGTTGATCTCGATAAAGTAGTGGCGGTTCTGCTGGTCGACCAAGAACTCCGCAGTGCCTGCATTGCGGTAGCCGGCTGTCTTAGCCAGTCTAACAGCGTCGGCGAGAATGTTGTCACGGACCTCAGCGGGGAGATCCTTGGCAGGGGCAATCTCAACAACCTTCTGGTGTCGTCGCTGTACGGAGCAGTCACGCTCGTACAAGTGAACGATGTTACCGTGGTTGTCACCGAGGAGCTGGACCTCAATGTGCTTGGGCTTGTCAAGGAAGCGCTCAACAAAGACGGTGCCGTTACCAAAGGCAGTCTTGGCCTCGGAAGTAGCACGCTCAAAGGACTCCTTGAGGCTCTCCTGGTCACGGACTACTCGCATACCACGACCACCACCACCGAAAGCGGCCTTGATGATAATGGGGAATCCATACTTGTCAGTGAACTCCTTGACCTCCTCGTATCTCTCAACGGCACCCTGGGTACCAGGGACGACAGGGACGTTGGCAGCGTTGGCGAGCTTTCGGGCAGAGACCTTGTCACCGAGCGAGTCAATGACATCGGGGGAGGGGCCGACAAACTGGTCCGGGGTTAGTGCACGGACGGAGCGGGAAAGGTGGGGCAGTTTAGACTCACGATGAGGCCAGCCTTCTCGACCTTACGGGCAAACTCGGCGTTCTCGGAAAGGAAACCGTAACCTAGAGGTTAAGTCAGCGCTGTGAATGCCGGATGCCGAAGTTGAGGTAAACAAACCAGGGTGGATCATTTGCACGCCGTGCTCGACAGCGATCTTAACAATCTCATCACCAGCGAGATAGGCGCCAACAGGGGTGTACTGTCCACGCTTGCCAATGACGTAGGCTTCATCGGCCTCTGAAAGACATTGTTAGTAAAATGGTCTCGGAGGGGCATATGGGTGTCGCGTACTCTGTCGGTGCATGCTCAATCGGTCCTCATAACTGTGCGAGTTAGTTTATAAACTCTCGTGCCGTCGGGATCGCGGTTCAAGTGAGGGGTACCTGAAGACTGCAACAGTGTGCAGTGAAAGCTCGTGAGCCTGTAGATGATTAGCGCCTTAGTCCAGGCTTATGAGCCGCACGAAACCGAGAGTCGTTACTTACAGTTCTGAAAATCTATAACCAAATACCAGTGTCAGCTAGGCAGTGTCTAAAAAGAGCGACCGGGCGGAAGGAATGGATAGGCAGTCATACACGAATGGCTGTTCACATGTTAGCTGATTGCGGGTCTGCTATGGGTACTGAGAGTGTTCGACTTACGGATTTCACCACGGTTGGCAACTGCAAAGGAGTAAAAGATTCAAGTCAGCGCAAGTTCTCGAGATAAGCAATGGGGATCATTGGGCCCTCCAGATAAGCCATTGGTGGCTTTTAGGAGCGCGTCAGCTACTCACCAAGAATCTTCTTCACATGCATGATGCTAGAGTTGGCGCGGATGTGGTGGACCGAGTTGGCCTCCTTCGGCTCATCGATATCATCCTCCTCGAAGACATCGTTGAAGGTGAGTGGTTGCTGAGGGGCGGCCATCTTGTGTGATTTACTTCAGCGACTGTAGAAGAAGTTGAAAAGAGAGAGAACAAGAAGCTCTAGCAAAGAAAGGGAGCTTTGTCGAGAGCTCAATGGCGGGGTCTCTTGACGTTTGGTGGGGTAAGGAGCACGCTTGTCGGTATGAAGATACCACGACAGCTCTTCGACCGCAATATCACCCAGTAACGCAGAGAATCGTGGGTAGAGGGTATAATGGAGAGGAATAGATAAAGGTATAAGGTTGAGAAGAAAGTAAATCGAAGGGAAGGGACATGCAGGCGGACGAGGGGGGTTTTGTAGAGCACTGGTAAATCAATTCTATCCCCCAAGTCCGTCGTCGGTGACACACCCGGCCTCCGGGGGTAGAGAGAGGGAGAGAGCTATCCAGGACGGGAGGGCGTGTGATTGGTAAAGTGGACGGTGAGGGAGTGTACGTTGGAGAAAGCCCGAGGGGCACCAGGTGTGAGAAGGCGCAACCCGTCACGTCCCAAGAAATTGGCAGGTACTCGGTACTGTACCAAACCTATCACACAGCGGCGCAGGCGGAACCCTCCCACTCCCACTCGATCCATCAAAACTTTCCAACTAACAATCAAGGTATCGCACTAAGAAACACCTTGGGTATGACTCCAACGGATCTGCTTCGGCCTTGGAGACGTACCGTATCTGGATGGGGAAGAACTAGAGGTACAGGCTTCTACAGAAAAAGAATCTCTGGGCGGTTACCAACTAACGACGAGGAGTGGAACTTGATTCGGCCACATAACGACTCTACCGCGGTCTCGTCAACTCGGAGTTTCTATACTACGTAGCCTTTTATGGTGTACAGCTGAACGGCGGTCGCTTTCCCGCTGAACGTGATACCCTGTGTCTCTTGGGGGGCATCCTTCTAGCATGTACGAATCTATAGACATTACAAGATGTTGTTGACCGGGCCGGTTGATGTAAAGGGCTGTCTATACCAATGGAAGAAGCAACAATAGCATAAAAGCGGCTATGAACAATCGCGGCAATGGGCATCCAGCCTGACGGGACATACCCCGGAAGACTGGGGGTTAAGATGTCTGTGAGCGTGGTGGTAGTATGCCGTAAAGGGAATCGACGCGGCATAGCTTAACACACAGATTTCATCGCGCCTCACCCGGGAACAGACAAAATAAGAACATGACACAAAGGCATGGGGGAAGACAGGGTGTGTGATACAGGATGGTCTCAAATTGACACAAGTCGTCGTTGCGAAGATTGCGACAGCATAACGAGACCTTTATAGTATCAAAGCCGGGGGATATGCTCAGAATAGCTTCTATCATATCACCAACAACGTCTAGCCAGCTAATCACATGCCGCGGTTTCGGGAAATCTCTAAATATATGTACATTGGTTTCAGTAATAATCCAAATTTAACGGTGGTCAGTGTTCTCGGTCTTGTTTGCGACGAGCAGCGAGACAGAAAAAAAGTGAGAGTTGACGCAACTCATTCCCCCGACACATCTTTGTTTTATCCGGCCATTGACCAATCAACGCTCTCTGATAGTGTCTCGACATGACTTGAGGATATTATTTTGGCTCAAGCTCGGAGTTTTACTATCAGCTCCAAGTTACTAAGTTACTTAGTTATCTGTCTACCTTACCAAGTCATATCTCGATATCCATCTCTCGAGCTTTCACATAATAACCTCATTGCGCGCCGATCGATTTCAGCCGTCGCGCCTCGTACCACAATCAGCTTCCCAGCAGAAGGAACGTCTCCTCAACAATTTGGTCTAAAGGTACATTGCGATTCTTTACGTTTCGCTCACGTACACCGACCAGGGCGCACCTTACCTCTAGAGGTTTTGACGCTTTACCTCTAGAGGCTGCCTGCACCGCGTCTTTACCTCTAGAGGTTTGAGGAGGTTGTTGTTGTCCCACACGCCTGACGCCGGCGTAGGAGCGAACGATCTGTTCACCTTATCCATGGGTGGCCATGTCATGGACCAAGGGAAGTCCAGTCAAAGTATCCACGTTTGCATCAGACTGGGCCTTCCTTAATGCCGAGGCTATGTGTGTCTTTGACGGCAGCAAAATCTGGTGAGATCATCCTGGATCGCTGGCCCGAGACTTTTACGCATTGCAACAGAGCCGTAGCAGTAGCTGTGTCCCTCCCACCGCATCACCTCGTCCACAGTATCTCGGGACTGGAGCTATTGGTGTCACGGTGGACGACCGTGACACCGTACACCTTGACCAAGGGATCTACATCTACCTTACTTACCCCCACCACTGACTGGACCCTGGCTGCGTTGTTTGGTTCCAACTCAAGCTCAATCTCAAAAATCTCAAGCTCGCTGAAAGCCCCAAGCTCCAACTTACCTAACGGACGAGTGTGGGGTAAAGCACCGTACCAGATGCCTTGAGGCCTTTGCGCTGTCGCTGCTCGCCGTTTGATCATGGTCTCATTTTAGCCTGTTTTGTCTATCATCTTACCATCCAGCCGTAATAATTTGACAAGTACTTTTATTCGGCTTGTTCCCACCTGCTGGAAAAGTGACTGGGAATAGCCTACAGCCATCCACCTGATCACACTCTGTACCCAGCACGTACAACAAGAGTGTCTGTTCATCAAGAATGACGATCACTCGCGGCAATGTTTTACATATCCTCGTACTTAGTAGGTATTCTAAGACATAAACTTCAAAGCGTCGTGTCTGATTGCTTGTTTCGCGAGGTCCATGTCCCGCCTTTATCAGACGCTCTCCCACCAGTAACCGCATTCTACCATTCTAACCCCCACGGAGGTCAAAGACCGGCACCTATTTCGTTTGAGCCAAAACCCACTCCATCCCAGGCGGCATGACCTGCCTAACCACGCTCTCTCGGTGGATGAAGGCCGGCGCATCACTTTTGTTGATCAAGATTGACGCTTTTATTGGTGCGCATTTGGCAATACAGATCATGTTGCTTTTGTGACTTTTTCTGCAATTATGTGATCCCACTCTGCAAAGCTGAAAGCCTCCACTGTCGATGAAAATCATTTACAATTGGTTTTTTGTAAAACAAACAGGCTCTTTCCACCTGAAGCCCGGGTTCAAGCAATAACCTGCTACAATTCTTAGGCTATTATTGAGAAAGCGAGCTAGCTCCGACTTCGGTCTTCGGTGTACCCCTCCGAGCCGCTGATTCGATACTGTAGTAACGATTGAATAAGATTTGATACAAATCGAAAGACCGGATTGGAGTAGGGCTGAAGAGAAACCAAATAGGAAGGCATTCCTCGGTTCGAGGTTGATCCTTCGGTGTACGGTGTGTAGGTACCGATGAACTTGTCGGCCGAAAAGGTCTGGAGCACTGACGTTTTCCCCTCACGAATACCGAATTCAATGATACGAATAGGGAATTGGAGTTGATCTGAAGCCTATTACAGGAGGCTGTCTTTGTATTGACACTCGAGCTACGATAGTCACCCCAGAAGCAGTGTGAGACAAGCAAGGTGGGCCTCTGATTCACTATACTCAACATTATGTTAGCAGATCATTCACTGCTTCGATCCAGCAACTGCTTTAAACAGTTCATATCCTCAGCTACAAGCTACGACGTAAGTCATGACAGCTACAAAGAAGTAATTTGATACAATTTACTTCTATAACCGAAACGCGGCTAGAAAAGGCAACAAGCGGTTCCGGTAATGATTTGGTAATAAAGAGCGAGTCTTTCCGAGCAACTCCAGGACGACGACTTCTTGAATTTCATCTGCACGTTCACGGACAGAAGCCGACCAGAACATTACCAATCTTGTCCATACAAAGGCCGGGGTATGCACCCTGACCTTGGATTTGCTGATCAGTGTCAGCTAGCTGTCCCTAGTCTCTGCTTCACCTTGACCTTATTTCGTCACGTTGTGGTCCCGAAGAGGGAAGGCCAGGCACAGGCACGAAAACATTCGGGACTTTGCATGCAAGATTCGGGTCTGAGGCGGCTCCACTGCTCAGATCTATCTTGTCCGTACGGAAGACACTAGTTAGGAGCTACGTGCCTACGTAGGGTCTGAAGTGTCTGGGGTTTGTGTGTATGTTTCGAGCCTACTCACGTCAAGCTGCAGCCGAGAAACATACTGAGGGCCTGACATAGATTAAAGTCTTTTAATCACAGGCACAGTTCACAGGTCACAGGCGAGGAGGTAGATAGGCAGATAGGCAGATAGGTACCTAGGTACCTAGGTAAGTAGGTACTTGTTTCATAGGTGCTCATACTCAAGTCACTTATTGCTCTTACCATGGCTTAAGCATCTCGGGAGCGCCTCCGGGGAACCTCATTTAATCTCCGTTTTGCGGGGGAATAGCATCTCTCCACCGTTTGCTCGTGACGCTCTTGTGGCACTTTGAGACAGGATAGCGTCTTTACTCTAACCATTTTGATTGATCTAGGGTCCCCAAAACGCGATCGCACCTCTCTGGGTGCAAGTACTGCAGGTATCCCGGCTCGGAGTGCGATTCTAGATGATCGAGGGAACAATTTCTTGTAAAGGTACAAAGTTATTGTGCGGTAGCTGTGTGCTCATGGCACTCTCCGAATCCCGAGCCCCCAACCCGGGGGCGCTCCCATTATATGGACGGCATGCAGCCCGACACACCGATCCGCCCAGTGACCGTCGGTTTAGCACCCTCTTTATTTGCTGACAGCGTTCTGAACCTTCTCCGTGGCCTTCTCTACCTTGCCCTTAGCAGCCTGGGCCGCTTGTGCCAGCTGCTCCTTGGGCATGTTCTCCTTTCCGCCCCAGTAGTGGTAGTTCAGGTATCGGTATCCTTGAGTGAGCTGGGCGCCGGCGTTGACGAAGTGGCAGGCGAAGAGAAGGTAGTTTCTGGGTGTGACAGCAAGGGAGTATCGCATGAAGGTACCGGCATAGATGATGAGAGCACCGGTCATTTGTCCCGAGATCCTAACGGATGCAAGTTAGTCGTGAGCCTTGCAGGCAGATCAAGGCAGGGATTATCATACATCTCAGGGCTTTTCTGTGTGTCCATAATGGCCGCCAGAGGGATACCAAAGTTGGAGACAGGACCCCAGAAGTCTGCAAGAAAATGTCAGTTCACATCTTCGCATGTCAATTACCCCAAAGCTGTCGTATTCTCGAAGCATTGAGCGCATCAGCAAACACAACCAGCAGCAACCCAATTGGCATGTCACAAAAGCACAGCAACATCTTGCACATGTTTCCCATGCCTAAGCATGCTTCTTTATGTCTTGCCGCCTTTGAATTGGATGTTGAGTTGCGATGTCACAAAATTGCGCTTTCGGAGAGGTATCGGAGCTCATGCAAAAAGCATAATAGGACGTTGAGACGTACGGGTCGAGCAGATGTAGTCAGATACCGGGTTGGACCGGATCTTGGCGTTCGCAGCCTTGATGAGAGCAGCCATTTTGATTGATTTGTATGAGCGACGCCGTGGATATCGGAAATGGGAGCGACCTGTCGTGGGTTGAGGTGATGCTGTTCCTGTTCTCGCTCTCAATTTGCCCGCGCCGAACAGGAAATTTCCAATGTTGAGGTCACGTGCACAGCCTATCTTTTGTTTGCTACCTCACCTCACCTCAACCATTTCCGTTGTGTTACCATAATAGCTCCTAACCCCGGATTAAACCACTGTATACTTGACTGCATCATTTTTTTCGATGTCCTATACTAGATAGTCATGTTGATGAAAGGTCTAAAATATGGGTGAGTTGTTGGATTTCCATTGATTTCGACGTGGTTACCTGCAATTGACCGATGGTCTGGAATTGAGAGTGCAGCTGAAGCATGGGGACTTTCGGACGTTGTCCGTCTAGAGTAAACATACATTCATCGTAGGGGGCGTGTCCTGGAGACAAGCTGACGCCACGCTATCTCTTATGGGTACCTAGCTACAAATTGTCACTTGTGAAGCTCGTGAGATGATATCCCGGGGATTGCGGGGACTTGGAGACTATACCGAGAGCTATTCTCCATCTTCTCCAGCACGGGGCATCATACCCCAGACGGATATTGGGGGCTCAAAGATCCATTGCTATTCAGTCTTCATCTGTCCCTGTCCACTCATTATGCTAGTCCAGCCTGATCCTCTTAATGGGTTGAGCGTTGGACGCCACAAGAACGATCAACCCGGAGTGGGACTCTATTCCAGAAGACTTCTTCCAGCGGCAATGCCTTCTCTATCAGACGTCACTCAACTAAACAACGACTAGAAACAGAGGGTGCAGCTATCAAATCTCCAATACGACCCTCTAGACCCAAATCCCCAGGGTCTTTGATTCCTAAACTGGTCCCTGGGAGCAACCGTCGTGAAGCCATACCATGCCGGGTTGTGGAGAGACGGGCACCCGGAGCCGGCACCGATATCCCGGCCTCTCCCGATGAATTGGATGGATCGGGATCTCTCTACAGCAACTTACACACATACATGTAACGTGATCAATCTTGCATCGCCCTTTATGCCGAGATCCATGGTATTCGTCCTTTTATCCCCTGGTCTTGTGCCGCATGTGCGGGTAAACTAACTAATAGCTAACGAGGAGCCGCTTCTGCTTGAGTCTCGGTTGTGGAGAGCTTCGCTGGGCTGTTAAACCCGAGGTGAGCCGCCAACCATGAAAATATTTGTCAGGAAAAAGTATTGAGAAACACGAAAGAGTTCTTTGGAGTTGTGATTCTGTATCTTTGGTTGCAATGATCTCTAGTAGAAACCAAGCTTCAGTGATATTCTGCCCTAGGCACACCGAGACAGTGAATTTCCTCCGACTTGGCTCTCTTACACGTGGTTGGTCAACAGCCAGAAGCAGAATCACTGACTGGCCATAGACAATTTACAGCACAAACTTCAAGCAAAAAGATTGGATGACTGAAGACACGAATTTGAACTGGTATAACCAGTAAGTACTCCGTATCTCACATATGCCCTTCAAAACTTTGACGACCCAGTATGGAGCTTTATTTGCATGCCATATTCACTGAAAGACCTTGAAGTATCTTACGCGATCATTTCTAGCAAACTGAGGGCTACAAGTCTCCATATGAAAGAATTGAAGTTTCTACGGTACTTCCTTGTACCTATGTACAGCTGGCAGGCAGGCGGGCAACAGAAGAATTGTTACTAAGGCCTAACTGCTGGTCTAAGCTAGCATAAAGTGACCAACTTATTTCGTCTCTTATGGATACTAGTAGTGGCCAATTCTTCTAACACTGACGGCAAGATAACTCCCAGTTACTACTGCAGCTACCCTAGACTTCGTCCCAAGAAATACTAGGAGAAGCGCAACAAGCTTCGTGTTTGGTTGGTCGAATGCACTTGAAACTGCATATATTTACGGCCAGTAAGGCTACTGAATTTGCTGTGGTTTCATCAACCCAGTTCATATGTTTGCCCTGCCATGTGTACTGATGCAATGTGGCTGTTTGCATATATCGTATGCGCCACAATCGAGACACACCAGCAGATGGGAATTCTAGGCAGATATGAAAAATACATTAGCGACTCAGAGTTGATGACTCTTTTACTTTCGCTAAAGCAGTGCATTTCGAGATAGATAGATAGTCCCCGACCACTGAGAGTGATCCTGTGAAATTGCAAAGACCCAAAATACCTACCTACTACCTAGGTAGGTACCTACCCAATGAGTCATTCTGACACTTTAATTGTCCAGCCAATGCTTGCTTGTTTTGCCACACGGAAACAGACAGAGGCTCCACCAAGTTCAACGCCTCTCAAAGAATTTATTGGAAGCGTTGCTGATATATCATCATATTCCTTCCTCTTTCCCCTCGAGAGCTTCCTTTCCTCCTCCATTCATCTCTATCTTTAACGGTTGCCACTGCAGCAGGACTGTCAACGTCAGCTCCTAATCGTGCAAAGCATTTATTCCTTCTGCAAGTCCATTTGTCAGACCATCGTTCTTCGTGATCATTATTTCTCTGTTTGAAGACGCTTTATATTTTACACAGCGCAATCATTTCGCCATCGATAGGGTCTCATTTGACTGCCTCATACTACGCCGTCATGGCCGAGCAGGAGCCCAGCCGTGCCTCTAATCAGGCACAACCACAAACTCAAAACCGTCCCCAGAATGAGGGTCAAGGACCAGCTTCAGGATCTCGAGGAGGCTCACGTGGGGGACGTCGTAGGGGAAGAGGAGGGCGGAACCGTGGCCAGCGGCAGGATGGCTCGGCACAGGAATCTGGAGGACGTGGAAATGCCTCCCAGACAGATTCTGCCGATGCCGCAGTCGCCACAGCACCCACAACTGCCCCTACAGGACCAGCAGCTTCCAACGCACCTGAAAGCTCAGGAAACTCTAGAAACAGACGCAATAGAAGAGGCAACCGAGGGGGCGCCCGAGGTTCAGTTGAGCACGGGAGAGGTGTATTCACAATGGGGCCCCGACGACAATTCGGTGGCCGGCTAACAACGAATGAGCAACCACCAGACGCAGCTGACGAGGACGCATCTTTGCGTGCTAATGCCCCAGAATTCGTCCCCGGACAGCCCGTACCCCAAAGAAGGTAAGCAGTTCATTATAGAGGCGGAAGACAGGCCAGAAACTAACTATCACAGGAATGGACAGCAACCCTCGGGTGCGGGTGAATCCCAAGCTGCAGCCCAGCCTCGTTCAAGGGGTAATCGTACGCGGAATCGGAAGCAAGATAGACCTCGTCAAGAGGTTCCCAAGTCTACTGCCTCTGAGCTCTGGCAACGAATTCAGGAGGATATTGCTAATTGGAACTACGAGTGTCGAATCTGCACCGAAGAGGTCACCCGAAAAACCGAGGTTTGGTCTTGTGGCACCTGCTGGACTGTTGTTCATCTTGAATGTGCTCATCAATGGTGGGATACTTCTATGAAGATCAATGAAGAGAGCGGTGATAGGTCCTGGCGTTGCCCTGGATGTAACTCAACATTGACCGACGAGCCTGGTGATAGTTCGTGCTGGTGTGGCAAAGAAACGAATCCCAGTCGGAATAGCATCCTGCCCCCTCACTCTTGTGGGCAGACCTGCTCCAAACCTAGGTCGACATGCTCCCATCCATGCACTCTCCAGTGTCACCCTGGCCCCTGCCCACCTTGCAACGTCCTTAGCCCACCGGAGCCGTGCTATTGTGGAAAGAACTCTCAGCGAAAGAACTGTAGAGATACAGATTACTACAACGGATGGAGCTGCAGAGAGATTTGTGGCGACTTGCTTCCTTGCTCGCAACACGAATGCTCTCAGATATGCCATCCAGGTGTGTGTGGCACTTGCGAAGTAACAGTGAAGGCGAAATGTTACTGTGGGAGAGTCGAGAAGGAGATGCAATGTTATAAGCAGGACGACTTGTGCGATTCATACGATGATGCCAGTGAGTCTTGGTTTGAGGGCTCTTTCGCTTGTGAAAATACCTGCGAAAGAACCTATGATTGCAGCATCCATCGTTGTCAGCTGCCTTGCCACCCACAAGATGAGCTCCCAGCTCATTGTCCTTTCTCCCCAGACGTTGTCACCGACTGCCCTTGCGGGAAGACACCACTGAAGGAACTCATGGACCACCCTCGCCAGTCCTGCGACGACCTTATTCCCCATTGCGAAAGGAAGTGCGAGAAGAAGTTGGACTGCGGCCATCTCTGTCAATCCCTCTGCCATACTGGTGATTGCAACCCTTGCACACAAGTCATGGAAGTCGATTGCCGCTGTGGCCGTGTCACGTCCGAGACGATGTGTCACGGAGCAGAAGTTCAAAACCCCTTGTGCTTCAAGACATGCCAGGCAAACAGGAACTGTGGAAGACATCGTTGCGGTGAGCATTGCTGCCCAGGAGAAAAGAAAGCTCTTCAGCGGATTGCTCAGCAGAAGAAGCAACGTCTCGGCCCCGACGCACTCCCCGTCGAAGCCGAGCACATATGTGTCGAGACTTGTGGCAGACCACTAAAGTGCGGTAGTCACCGTTGTGAACAGCTATGTCACCGTGGAGCCTGCCAGAGCTGCCCAGAGGCCATTTGGGAGGAAATTCCCTGCGGCTGCGGCGCTACTGTTCTTCATCCACCACAACCTTGTGGTACTCGTCAACCTTCTTGCACAAACAAGTGTCGACGACAGCCCAGCTGTGGACATCCTCCCGTCGACCATCAGTGCCACCCCGATGATGTGGACTGTCCACCATGCGTGTATCTCGTTGAAAAAACCTGTTTGTGCACGAAAACCACATTCCATAATAAGCCGTGTCACCTTCAGCAAGTCCACTGCAGCAAGGTGTGCGGGCAGAAGTTGTCTTGCGGCCTCCATACATGCAAGAAACTATGCCATCGTTCTGGAGAGTGTGGAGATGCACAGGATGGCTGCGAACAGCTTTGCGGGAAGCCGAAGCCTCTTTGCGGTCACCCGTGCCAGAGTGTCTGTCATGGTCAGACTGGTAAGCCAATATCCGCCCTTCCTCTCAAGAAACAGACTAACATTTGCCCAGCTTGTAACGAATCGACAGCCTGTCAGGTAAAGATGACAGTAAAATGCCCTTGTGGCAATTATAAAAAGGAGTTCAAATGTCTAGCTAGCACCAGTAACCCAACTCCAAACCGCCCGGAACTTCGATGCGACGAAGAATGCGAACGCCTCGACCGGAATCGTCGTCTTGCCGCAGCCCTTAACATTGACCCGGCTTCCCATACTAACGATCACATCCCTTTCTCCGATGATACTCTTAAGCTGTACAAGCAATTCCCCAAATGGGGCGATGAGCAAGAGAGCCAATTCCGTGTCTTTGCAGCCAACAAGGATGAGGTTCGTCTGAGATATGAGCCTATGAAGAACACTTCACGCCAGTTTCTTCACCTTCTTGCTATTGACTTTGGCTTCGAGAGTAAGAGTGAGGACCACGACATTCACCGATCGGTTGTGGTCTGGAAGGCGGATAAGTTCGTCTCGGCACCGCCAAAAACACTCTCTCAGTCTGTCAAGATCCGAGCCGCACAAGCTGCGGAAGCTGCGGCGGCGGCAGCAATTCGACCACCCAGCCCGCCAGTTTTGGAGACAGAGCCATTCAATGCGCTGGTACTCCTTGGGCCCCGTTTCGGATTGACGAACGATGAGGTCAACGCAGCTCTTGCACCGGACCTCTCATCGCTACAGGGATTCTCGTTCAAGGTTGACTTTCTCAACGATGAAGTTCTTATCAAGGCTACAGTGGCATACTCAGCCTTCCTAACCCCTGCCCCCTTGGAGAAGGGCCTTGAAATCCTCAAGCCTCGAATTGAGCAGACGATTCGACGTGAGAAGCTTGCCGAGAATGTGTTGCTCTGCCATTCAGATGTCAACGGCGCCATCACTCGTCGCGAGGTGCCACGCCGAGCTGGCGCTGGAGGATGGAGCGCCGTGGCTGGACGCGCGGCGTCTAAACCAGGATCATCATCCGCAGCCGAAGAAGAAGCTAAACCTGGGCGCAGACTACTTCTTGGACTCAAGAAGAAGAAACCACAGCCGGAGGCAGGAAAGGTGTGGGCTGCGCTCGACGGGGACGTTGAATGTTGAAAAGCAATCACTTGACCCCCCGACTGCAGCTTGCTGATGCTGAGTCTCACAATGACATAGATCACTGAGATATCTCACTTGAATGGAAGCGTGAGCGTGAATTAGACAGAAAACTATAATGACTATCCCAGACATTGGAAAACCCTGGATTAAACCGATACAAGTAAGGGTCGTCCCGTTATTTGAGAGTGTGGGTGTTCAGACCCTCCAATGTTGTGCATATTGTAGTCCAAGCCGCCCAATGACAGATTGACTAAAGCGTTGAACCTCGTGGGATTGAGGCCTTCTCAATTAAACTTGCATGTAAGACATAGATGTAACATCGACTATGTTATTTTTTCGCGTCACGCGAGCGCACTTTTGCAAGTTGATGGAGGTATCACATGGGACTAGATCTCCACCAACACCACACACACGCGGGTAGACAAAGTTAATTTTGGTTCACCAATGTCTCATAACTTCCAAGTTTTCTAAGCATTTGAGGGGATGGGTGGCTCAAGGAACACAGCGATTGCCAAACGAACGATGAGTGTGTGTGTATTATTTATACTCGAAGAAGAAAGTAGTATGTAGATGCAAAAAGGTTTGTTAATACAGAAAAAGCAGGTTTCGTTCAATCGTGAGTGCTATGCTGGATGCTATCCCGTATGCTATCTCCTTCTTTTCTCTTCACTTAGGCTGGCCATGCGCAATTGAAATGGAATATCAAGGGTGATGTTACCGAGTCTCTACGAACGTATCTTTTCTTTCTCTTCATTACCTGTCACTTCAGCAATGAAGTCTGACATGGCCTCGAAGTATCCTTCTTCAAGGACACTCGAGTTATGGTCGCCACCAGGGAGGGGCTTCCACCGCTTGGTGGGTGCTGCGGAAATGTCGTACAGCTGTTTCATGTGTTTTGGTCTGCAGAGCATTAGCTTCTCGTTCTGTGTTGCATTGTGTTGATCACAGAGAAAAGGGGGATGCATGATGGATCATCAGAAGATATTTGCTTTCATATCAAGACCACGAGGGTACTTCAACTTTTGTGGGTGATGCAAATTTGATCATCACATGATCGAGGGTAGGAATAGAGAGTGAATGGTGTGGGAAGGATAGACAACTTACGGGACAATCTCATCCTGCAAGCCACTGATGAAGAGCGTAGGCACCTTTGTGATATTGGGTAGAACCGACTCACTGGGCCAGACTTGGTGGCATAGCAGGGTGAGGTATTTTGCGGGGGGCACGACGGAAGGGATCAGCTTCCGGATGGAGAGAAATGTGTTCTCGAGGATCAGACCAGCGATATCACCCGTTTCCTGGTTCTTGGAGACAAGCTTGATGGCGACGGCGCCACCCAGACTCTGCCCGTAGACCATGAGCTTGTGATCGCGTGTCTCGGCCCGCTGCCGCAGGTAGTTAAGACCAGTCTGGGCGTCAATATTAAGACCCGACTCGTCAGGCTGGCCGGTTGAGGAACCGTAACCTCTGTACTCGAGCATAAACACATTGCAGCCAATGTAGTTTATAATCATGCGAGCGATGGGTAACCGATGGCCGATGTTGCCAGCATTGCCATGGAACATCAATATTGTGATGTTTGAGTTCTTGTGGCCACGAGGGCCACGGATGTAGAAAGCTGAGAGCTTTTCGCCATCGTCGGTCGGTATGTATAGCTCTTCGAAATTTGTGAGGCCAAAGTCAGAGGGTTTGGGAACGTCGGAGCGAGAATTTGCAGGAATGTTGCTCGGGTAAATGAGAGCCCTAAAGTAGGTGGTTAGCGCGGGGCTCGGCATGATGATGATGCGGGTCGGTCGATAGCAATGGAACAGTAGCGACAGGAAAGAGAAGGCTGGGGGGACCACAGTGGTCGTCGGCGATAGGCGACGGTGGTACGGATAGATATACTGACTTTTGCTTAAAGTATAGTAACGAGGTGAGAACGGCAGCGATACCCTGTGAAGTTGCGCATTGATGTCAGCTTGGACTCTCGTGAACCAGAGAGTAATCTGAGAGGCTGAACGCCAAGGACGTACCGTTGAAGCCAACGCGGGCAGACGCATGTAGCTGGCGACCGAGCTCAGTACCGAGACGGTCTGCTCAACGTAATTGTTGGAAGATTGCGAAGTGGGAGAGTTTGAGCTCGACATGGTTGCCTTTGCCGGTTTGCTGGGCATTACAGCAACTGATGTAGAATGGCCAGAGAGATTCGGATTCAGATGCAGGTACAACAGGTAGGTTAAGGTAGTCAAAAATCTACCTTGAACCTACTGGACCTGACTCGACCGAACCTTTACTCAACTGTACGGGGGGGGGGGAGATCCAATGGGGCCCCGACAGTGATTTACAGCGGAGACTGGAGACTGAAGGGCGGAGCAAGGGGTAACGACAGGTAAGGTACAGAGTACGTAGGGTTCTCGCTGGATATCGTAGTAGCGGTCGACAACGTTTACTCGAAAATACGGTGACTGATCAGACCCAAGTCTCGAATGGTCGACTTCGAAGGTTTTTGATTCGATTTCGAGATAAGGTAAATGTTTGGTCGCAAAACGCCGTCGGGGTATATATTTCGAATTGTTTGTTGGTGAAGGAGAAAGGAACGAAACAAGACTGTAAAGAACGGATGATAGAGCGATCGATGGCCTGTAGTAGGATATCTGTTCCGCGGTGTTCGGTTCCGTAGGCCCTAAAGGTGATAGAGTCCAAGCTGAATTGGATTTGAATGAACCTGTATTCAAGATGCCCCTGGCGATTCTCTTCGGCAGCGATCCCACTTAAGGAAGTACCAAACGCGAAGTCGACATGGGGGTTTTTGAGAGATGATAATAGGTACCGAGGTTGGCGAGATAAAAAAAATAAGACAGCAAAAGATACAATAGTGAATTGTAGAAAGAATGGTATCGGTAGAGCAAGAAAGAAAGGATGCGCAAATAGCCAAAAAGGGATATCGATTCCAGTCCCGACGCCAGGGATGCGAAGACTCTAAGGAGCGGTCTCTGAGAACGGTGAGAGTGGAGTTGAAGGTGTCATGTCATGAGGAGAAGGGAAGGTTATACGGATAGGCAGTTATGATACAGTCAACCAAGAAAAGAAAGAAGAAGAAGAAAAAAAAGTTAAGAGAAAATATCAAGCTGAGAAAAGTCGGTAACAAATCATGACTAGTTAGTATAATACCTGTCAATTAGTAGACAAGCAGGTCTTGTCTCGATGATTAGTAGCACCTCAACAAAGTACAGTACAGTTGGCTGCCAGTCATCATCCATGTTCACCTTCAAAGATCGATAGATATCGACGACCAGATTCAACTCAAGGTGGAGCACAAAGTCATCTCAGCACGGTGAGGTGGATAAAAGGTAAAATGAAGATACTCTTTCTACACGCGCAACGCAAGTAACAGCTCAGGCTAATTTAGCGGAGAGTTGTACTTCTAGAAGCAGCGGGACTTATGTATATACTTCAGGTCGACTCCTGGGCTATTCCTCACCAATAAAGCTGATACACGCGACGAAACACACGGATCAGCAGAGACAGCAAACACTTGAGCGTTATGTGACAGCATGAATATACAATCAGCCATCAATCAAGATGGTCTACAAATAGTCTAGATAGTCACGCTTCTTCTCGACCGTTGATCGAGATGATGTCGGTGGAAATGAAATGAACCAAGCAACTTCTCTCAACCCATTGACTTGTCCAAGTTGGGAAGATTCTACGAAGAAACGAAAGAGCCTAGAGCTTCTCCACGACACGGACCAACAATACCATCATCAGTCCAATGACAAAGAGCTCATCTCGCCCGCTCGGTGATCCGGGAAGATCTCAGCATATTACGGCCCGGCCTCGAGTTACCCAGTGCGTTCATGCTGTTCCTCAACTTGAAGGTTTGCGGGAAAGAAAGCATAAGTGCAAGTCAAGAATGCAAGTCTGGGGAGCTTGACAGCCCATTGGTGAACTGTTAAAATGTGACGAGTTTCTGGTTCCTGGCTAATGGATCAATCACATCTGTTGACCTGCATAAGACCCAACCAGGAACCTCAGCCAGGTCCGACACTTTGGGAACCTTTTCCTTGATCATCAAATGGCGACACCAAGGGGGTTGCTTTTCTTGTCGATGAAACCATCAACTATCACTTTTCTTCTTGTTCGTGGGGGCCAAGGGGGGTTTTCCTTCCGTCTCATCCGTGTCTGATCTGACTGAGAGAGATTGTGAGTGAGTATCCGTACAACACCTGAGATAAGTCTCTCGGCCTCAAGATTAGACTGAGAGAGAGAGGAATGGAATGCGGATGATTAGTCTAGGGAAGTTTATGGAAACCAAAGTTAGTTTCCTCGTCTCGGTTCTTTATGGTCTTCCCGTCGTGAGCTGACTTTGATTCTGATCTGAGTAAAACTCCATTCCTCAGCTGTCGTATCGTATCAATTATAGGCACTCAAACTGAAGCATGTCTGTCTCTTGTTCTTCCCTATGGCTATGCTGATCCCAGGTATCCGTAGCCAGGATCCATCCCCTGAGACACGCCTCGTCTTGGCAATCTGCGCCCACCGCGCGGTGGTTTTAGCCTCTTTGTGCCGTGATAGTAAGCAGCCTAGATTCTTCAAGGCATAGCTTGACGGGCTAGACAGACCACGAGACACTCTTTGAAATAAAGGCGCATTTCGCTGAGCCCACCCGAGAGTCAGTTAGAATTATGAGGCTGACTGGCGAGAGAGAAAGAGAAGAGGTTCGAACTGGAGGGACGGTGATGATCAAGTCAACAAACCATGTCTCCGCTGCTTTGCGGATACCTACCCAGTTCAGTGGGGGTAGTTACTGTAGCTAAATGACGGACAGCAAGCAGCATGATAACCTCGTGGGCGTGACGGAAGGGTTCATAGGTACGGATAGGCGAATTGTACATACAGAGTTACGTACATCACACATACCAGCTAAGGATAGCCCGTCTTATGCAAGGGGTCATGGCATGCTACCGAACTGAACTCTGTTTTTAGTAGCAACACAATCACCAACATGGAATTCATACGTACCGTATTCTGGTTCATCAAGGCTGATGATGAAGCACGGCTATTATTGGGTTGCTTTCATGCAGTGAGGGCATGGACCGGCGGCTACTGCAGAGTAATGGACACTACAGAAGGATTATGGAAGCCCAACTCGTAGTGCACGACCATTGTGCATTCTTGATAACACCGCGGAACCGGCTTCTGTTTGAACAACGCACAATTGCTCCAGGGAAAACGTCTTTATTCCCTTTAATGCCCCGCACAGAAGCTTATGTATCAGAAGCTATTCCGAGTGGGTTTGGTTCTGCTTGAAAGAACCCTTGTAAGTCAGTTCCAGGTATCCATTCAGGCGCTGCCGCTTCGCTTTGAGGCCCCTCTCTAGGGCATCCCTCTCTGCCTCATTATGCATTGCTGTGGATGGATTGCACATGGCATTTCTGGTGGCATGTTGCAGACAAATCAAACCAGATCAGGGCGTTTGACATTGGCACGCCAAGAAAGTATGGATGTTGGGTTAGGGAAAAGCCATCCATCCACAGTTCAGGTACAGGTGCAGGCACAGGCACAGGAAGCGCTATCGAACAACGAGATATACATTGCCATGGCGTATTGCTGATCATGGAATTATTGAATAAGCGTCAAGGCTTAAGCCCTCGTTTGAAACGATTGCAACTCTCTTCCCTCCCTAACCCAAGAGAAATAAGCGCGCCACGAGCCCTTATCCAAGGGGAGGACGAGACGCTGTGCCCCTTCGAAACTCGTGTTTATGTACTCCTGACACCCTCGTGAAGGGAAGGGAAGGGTCGTCTCTGACATGACATGGAGACTGAGAGTGATTGACAAGCGCGGACAGTCGCCAATCAAGGTGAATGAGCCCGACTGGGCGGCATTGGGTATCGCATTGATAGACTGCCCCTGGTATCTCGACCAATAGAAACAAGACCTTGGGGCAGGTTTGGAGGAATGCCGGGCTTGACTAGCGTTCAGATGGGATGAGCGACAGGATACGGATAGACGGTCCAGGGCGAGCGGCTTCAGAGTTTCCAGGGTTGCTTTTTCGAGGTGTGCATCATCATACCTAATCGGCATCATCAATAATCAGGTTCTGCTAATTATATGAGCCAGCACACCAATCATTTTGTTGCCAGGCGTCGCTATAGCAGCGGACTCACACACACTGATAGGCTGAGACAAGCTGTGGGATGCTCTTTTGGCTGGTGCTGGATTGAACTGGACTGAAAGAAGTTTGTTTCTTGTTTGGTGGTTGTTTGGGCGTTTGTCAAGTAACGAACCGTAGACTGTTCTACTCTACTATAGGCTGCGATGAAATGGCGTGAGATGGTTACAACTCTTCCATCTCAATCTCGATGATTACTTACCTCTGTGCCGTCATGTAAAAGAAATCTCCTGTTTGTTGTCGCTATTCCTGTTCCTATCAGTTGCAGTCGTTGCTGCAGGTTACCATCTCTCTAGGGCGTTTGTTACAGCGGGTTGGCGCTGTAGTGTCTTCTGCAGCACCCACTTGATCAATGAACCGCCCTCTTTTTTCTCGTTTTTTTTTTTTTT
>NW_022157855.1:0-159592 GCF_003316985.1 Fusarium coffeatum | reverse complement strand
GGACGGGATCCCGTATTTTCTGCGAGCTGTGGTCGTATGTGCTTTACTGAGTTTCAACTTGGTCCTATATCCCCTCCAAATTTCAGGTTTTCAACGGTGTCAACAGTTGAGGTTGATCCCCTCCAGCCAGGTCAAATCCCAAGGTGTCTGGACAGCTGGTGTCGTCCTTGGTATGGAGGCCGCCAAGAAATCAGGAAAATCGGTTGCTGCCTAGATCTTCGGATGCATTTAACATATATTTATCATGCAACAACACTACACTGCAATCTTAAACCCCCCAAGACTTCAAGCTGCGCCTTGTTTGACTTCACTGCAATCTTGGTCCGAATCAAGGCTTGTCGTTCTACGCAATTGATCCGACGAAGGAATATCAAGCCCAAGGAAATGGGCTTCCCACAGGTAAGATGATGGGCCTTGTTTGACGTCTTTACGGGCAGTCCAGACCTTGCGCGAGGAAGTAAGGTAAGATAAGGTACGAAGCAGATGATTTGAAATCACAAAAGCTCACTTAAACGAGATGGTAACGTGAGACTGTTAAGCTGTGGAATGAGTCTTGGCGCAAAAATGAGAGATCAATTCAGTGCTAATGCTCGAAAACTCATTGCGGCCGCCAAATACCCTCGTCATCATCCTCGGCCTCAGCCTTAGGGGCCTGAGCGGGGTTAATGGTCACCTCAGCGGGCGGTCTCATGCTGCTTAGAGCCGACGACAGACAACATGAGTCAAACAAAAGTAACTCCGATCGCTCTCATGACTACCAGAAATGAAGTTCCCATATTGTACGCACAGCCGTATTCCTGTTGCACGGCCCAGGGCAACTGCAAACAGCTGGAATGCTGAGACTGATGTGGTGTCTCATATTGAGATTGGAACTGAGCGGCAGGCAAACCAGGTAAGCGGCTGTACGCCACCTAACTTTCCTCAAATCAAAACGAATCATGGCGCTCAGATCTCCCAGAAGATTCAAGGTACAGACTGGGTCATGTTAAATCCGGGAGTCTAGACCAGTGATCAGATGCCATCGCGAACCTTATCTCAGCCGTGTGTGCCACATATGCCAGGAACTTTGCCCTTGTCGGCCTGTCCCCTTAAAGGCCTGCGACGCGGGATCTTTAGCAGATGACCAAAATCCCCCCTTTGCTCCTTGAAAAACTTCCACATGTTCCTGTATTCAAAAAGGGAAGCGCTATGAGAGGACTGACTCTATGGCCGATACTTCTCATTGCTATCTCTGTGTGTGACTTGGTTCATGCTAAAAGTTACAGACTGCAAGATGTTCCCAAATGTGCTGTCAGTCTACCAGTTGCATCAAATGAGATCCTCATTTTTCTAACGTCACTAGATCAATTGTCTCGACAAGTCCTTCGATGAACCGACATTCTCCGATGCCAATATCAACCGCCTGTGCAACGTGACGGCGATTAGCGATGAGGTGCTTGCCTGTGTCAGAGCGGATTGCAGGGTGAAGGATCTTTTGGGTAAGGATAGTCATGGTCAAAACGCGATGCATTCAGTTGTCGCAGGGGTGCAAAGCTAACGACGCGTCACGGCCAGAATACATGAGAACAGAGCGTGTAGCTTGCAATAGAGCAGACATCGACAACGACCACACCATCAGGGCCATCAACTTTTTTATTCTTGGCGCGATACTCGTCGCAGTTGGTATAAGAATATGGACAAAGGTCTACCGATTCACGAAATGGGGTATAGATGATTATTTAATTATCCCTGCGGCAGTGAGTGGGACTCTGCTTGCTATGGACCGTTGGCTTATCGGAACATCCAGACTCTAACAGCTGTACAAACAATATGCATGATCCTCAGTAAGTTACGATGTATCTCTAGATATTCGTACTCTTCGATAACTGACGAAATCGTTCTTCAGTGACATGGAATGGCCTGGGACACGATATCTGGACAATAAGTGAAGAAACAACAACCAAATTCTTCATAGTAAGATTACCCATATCAGATTGCGCAGTCGATACTAAATGATGTAGTATCTTCTTGTCGTTGAGTTTACGTACGTTCTCAGCCTATGTCTAATCAAACTCTCGATCCTCTTCTTCTTCCTCCGCATCTTTCCCGACCCGACATTTATCACAATCATCAGATGGACGATTGGGTTTACTATTCTCACATCAACAATCATTCTGATTCTTGCATGCCTCCAAAGTGCCCCCACCGAACCGTCACAAGAGGGCTGGGATGGTTATCCGGATTCAGGACCGCATTTGGACATTCAAGCCTTGATCCTTTCTCATGCTGGTATCAACGTTGCATTGGACGTCTGGATGTTTATTCTCCCGTTAACTCAGCTGTATAACCTTGGTTTGAAAGCGAGAAAAAAGATTGGAATCATGCTCATGTTTAGCGTGGGAATATTGTAAGTATTGATCCATCGTACTTGATGCTTGGAAGAACTAACCAATATTAGTCTTATCGCAGTCAGCTGCATCCGTATACCGGCCCTGCTAGATTTCAATAAAACCTTGAATGCGACTGGTAAGATCCTTCACTTGAACCCAATCCCTGGAACTTGAATCTGACACGGATGTCTATGAAGCCGATTCACAGGGAATCATCGTCTGGTCCAACATCGAAACCGGTGTCGGTATTCTCGTTGCTTGCATGCCTCACACCCAGCCACTTCTACACGCCGCCAAAACGAAGATAAAATGGTTAAATATTTTGCCAAGTACCTCCAGTAGTGCAAAAGGAATATTCGTCGACAGGTCTCTGGTCCCGATCAAAGTGACAGCGATTGATGGGACTGCAACAAGACCAGAAGAGCTGATTCTGTATGATAGAGGGGGTTTGTTAAGTGCGGATAGACCAGAGAGCGCAAAGAAAGCGAGTCACAGATCAGATGGAGTGGAGACAGTCTAGCAATGAACAGTTATACCCAGGTTGCAATAAATGATTAAATCATTTCTCAGGTCTTGCTTGTTTGATAGTAGCCCATCTACAATACAGCCGATCATTCCCATGACACGCGCGCCCAGATGGGTAACAGAAGAATTGTCCTATAAGGCTTAGGCTTCCATAATAAAGTAGACTAACTGCTAGTCTAAGTTAGCATAAACTGACCAATTTATTTCCTCTCTTATGCCTCCAGGGGCTAATTCTTCCGACACCCTGAGGGCGCTCTCACTGCAACTTCAACCCTGTTCACTGCAAGTTTACCTAGTCCTAACCAAGCCTGTCGCCACATGGGATGGATCTTGCGCTGAGGTAGCAATGGGTGGTCAGTAGCACCAAGACAAGCACCAAAAATAGCTACAACACCATCCAGAACACAGAATCCTACAAGAACATCTTATTCCTGAATCGGTATTGAGATGCTGTCTTAGAAGAGCATATCGTATATGCAGAGCGACGGTCAAAGCCCCGTTTGCACTGCCCGGGCATAAGCGGGGCTGACACACGTTCGGTCCTCATCGACAAACCTCCATGTAAGACTCTCTTAAGTCTCCTCACCCACTTTGTGATGTAGTTCAACTTTATTTAATATAACCATTACTCGAAGCGTCTGACTCAATTCGAAAGAAATTATTTCGCGATTCTGACTGAATTAACGGGCAATGGTTGAACTTGGTGGCAGTAAAAGCGAGGAGATGGAGAATCTTCGACGGGAGCTTGAGATTACAAAAGCCGAGAAGGCCAAGTATGAAAACCTGTTGAACCAGAGCTTGGAAAGAGAACGCAAGTTCAGACAAGCCCTCGAAAAAGAGACAGATCTCAAAGAAGAGTATCAAGAGCTCTATAAACGAAACGAAGAACTCCTGAGCGCACGCTCCATTACGGAGCAACAAACAAATTCGCTGGATAACAAGTTCTTTATTGATAAGATGACATTCCTGCGACAAGATATTAGGCATTTTGCCCACCAATACTTCAGCAGCTGGGCACCGAAGGCCAAGCTCTCACCCGTGTCGGTCCAGGAGATGGCCGGATTACTCAATTTGGAACCTTTCGCTGTACTGGGTTCAAACCCTTCTGCGACTGTCCGCGCATATATATGGAGATTACTAGCACGAAAAGTCTTTGGGAGATTCGTTTGGGCGGAACCTTCTGAAGCCATGCACGAGCTCACTGAGTATCTAAGTATGTATGGCGAGTTACTCTGCTTAATATCATTGACTGACATCTGACCAGGGCCATCCAAGTCATCCGCTTCTGCTCCGGAGCGAGACAGACAACGCCAGTTCGATCTATGGAAAGCCAAGACAAGTACATTATTGCAAACCACTAGAGGTACACGCGAGGATAAAACCGGGGACATGGCTCAGAGTGATAGTATTAACCAGCTAATGAACACTTTGGTGGGACTTGTTGGAAGTGGTGTGAGAAGGATAGAGCTTATCAAGCCAGTTAACATGATTTGGGCATATGCTGTGGAGTTTGACATGCTCATGCATACACAAGACTCTGGGTTGGAGTTATACTATGGGGGTAATCTGTCGAGTCCAACGAAGACTGACGATAGTATAATGGAACTGGATTCGGAGAGCGAGGCGCTTCCAAACGGAGCCCCCGTAAGCTTGGTATTCGAGCCCGCTTTGAGAAGAATGGACGATAGTGGGTTAGGCCAAGAAGTCTATCTGCTCAAGATGGTGGTTACATGTCATGTCAAGGAGTCGGACACTCAGAAAGAGGGCCTCAAACAGGGACAAACTAAAGGTTTGGGAGAACTGAAGAGGACTGGCAGTCATTGGGGGTCGGTGAAACGTTTGATGAAGCGTCCAAGCTCGAACGGTAGATAGTTCCTATTTTACATAGTGAAGGGAATAATATTAGGAACAAAAATGTTTGAGTTTCTCTCTCGTAGCTGGATCAAGGTATGCCTTGCCAACAGCTAGCTTATGATGCTGGCTAATGGTAATATGCAGATATATATTATTAGTCTAAACTTAGGGCAGTAAAAAAACGACCATGAAACCAAGAAAAATAGCTACCCTCGCGGTTATCTACTTTAGTACAAATTGTCGTACGTTAAAGGATGTTTGTGTTTGTGACCTCCAGTCCTCCACTGCCTTTCCGAACATGTAACCAGCAACATAGCACTCTCCGACAAAATAAAATGTATTGCGACCAACAGGTCGCAAGACATAAGGAACTTGGCCTCCTGCAACAACACAAACTACATCGTCCTTCCGAAGAAGTTCAGGGCCAAGTCCCAGCAAGCGACCAGTCGCCGTGAATAACTGTCGATCATCGCACACATTTCCCATAGCCTGTCTGTATCTAACAGCGTCTTGATCGTGAGGCACTATGTTCTTGAAGATATCGCGCCTCCACTTTTGAAACGATTCGGTATGCCTCAACATCACAGCTTGATCTCTTAAAATATTGCCGTACCAATCTTGACCAGCTGTCAGGACTAGAGGTAACTGCTCGACATCGCTATAGGTGCTCACATTTTGATACAGCCAATCATCAAGCTTTACGTTATGCGCTTTCAGTTGCTTATGCCCAACCTCTGGATCGTTACCGTTCACTTGAGGTAACGCGTAGTGAAACGATGTGATCGACCCGAGAATAAATCCCCGAAGGATTAAACGTCGCTTGTTCGTTTCCCAGATAAGTTTGGCTGAATCTTCCGGGTTCCAGCCAGCTGATGCATCAAACTTCATGTCAGCTCTATGAGAGCCACTGATACTTCTGATCGGCTTCACATGCCACTGTGGTATCCATGTAGGATAGTCAGGGTAGAACAGTGTTGTGTGACGGACAGCAGAGAGGATCTCTAGGGGATTCTCGTGAGTATGGAAAACCCAGTAAAAGACGCGGCTGTATAACCCTTCTGGTAGTAAGTGATAGTTTGGGGATATATACTCGCGTCCTGGTCCTGTGTGTTGACTCGGAAGGCCGAGAATGGCGTATATTCGATCAAGCCGTTCTGACACGTCGAACCTCCGCGTTAGTCGAAGTAGGTCCAAAAACGACATAGAATCGCCCCGAAACTCGGGTGAAGGCATTCGGTACATGAGATAAGCATTCATCAGACCGGTTCTAGCATTTATGCTTCCTCCGAAAGGGCTAGTGGACTCCCCTGACGCCTCAATGCGAGTAAACATTGACATCAAGCTTTGGTTGTTCCGAATCAAGGTCGTTGCGAGCCCTAACAGAGTCCACGATATCTCGGCGTCTCCCCATCGAATGACCGCATTGCGGGAGGATACCAGCTCTTGGACCACCCATAACCGCTTCCAATAACCACTTTGAAAGATCGAAACAATTCTACCCATGTTTTTCTCATTCATAATATCGGGATAAATGCTGTCGGCAGTGGAAGAGGCGTCTGTACCTTCACAGGAGCTTTTCTGAGCATCAAACCATACCGTAGTAAACACCTTGATAGCTTCGAAGCACTTGCCAGCGTGAACATAGTCCTTGCCAACAAATCCAACAACTCTGGCCGCTTGAGAGTAGATCCGTTGCATTATGGTGACTTGTTGAAGGCGTTCCGCATGGTTCGCTTGGTTAATGCAGATAGCATCAGCCCAGACTATCCTAGCTTGTCGTTCGAGTCGAAGATGCAGTAGAATACTTCGTAGATACGCATTGATAGATAACACTTGGCCTTCGAAATGTATGAACGCCTTCTGACCATCACCCTCGCTCCACTGTTATGAAATAGCTTCAAATGGAAGGTTTGGTGTGTCCAAGTCCAAGATCTTGAAGGAGGCCACCAGAGCATCGTCATTTGTTCCAGGTTGGATTGCGAGGACACGGATATGTGAACGGGATGGCAACGGTATGTAAATCTGTGATCGGCTAAACATATACCGAAGAGGGTCGCTAAAACACCCCAAGATACTTGTGTTGGTGGGGACTTTGACGGGTTGTCGAGCGACTGTATTGGGCGCTGTTTCATCGGATTGACCGTTCAAAGGCCTACTCATATCACGGTCAACTTTGTCTTCCAAAGCTCTCAGAGTGTCGGGGGTTTGCATTTTATGCGACGTAGCTGTGGTTTCTCCTAAGGATGTATGCATTTCGAACGAGGAATCAAATTGAGCGATTGGCATATGCGCGTGGTGTTCGGGAGTAAGATCATTTCTGATAAGATTGGCGCAATTCATTGCTCCTTCAATGTCTAGGGCATAGGGTTAGCCGACAGCTAACAAATGTGTATAAAGGCTATCTCTGCATACCTGGATCCTGAGCTGTGGGTTGATCTACGTTGAGAGCCTGTACAGAAACGGTACCTGCCCCATCACCGCCATGATCCTGCGCCGTGGATCTATCGGTGTGAGTTGGCCTGGAAATCGAGGTATAGCCGCCGGTTTCGCCATGAGGAATCGTAATTTTGGGACGGCGAGTAGCCTTGTTAGTGTTGACGGCCCGGCGAACTGAAGCGGCGACAACGACCCCAGCAAAGAGCATTGCTATATCGCATGAGCCTTCCCAATTCTCCGCAAGACCACAAAGAATTGTACTTACCATTTATGGAACCCTCTGTTGCCTCAAGAAATACAGACTGGGAGACCCGATCGCGGCCATTGGTATCAGAACGCAAATTCCTGAGGTCCATATCTTCACTCCCTCCAAATTCGCTATGGGTACTTTCAGTGTCAGGAATATCGGACCTCTCGAGACTTTTACCTGAGTCTGTTCCATCTGAGATGGACATCTGGGTCGCTGTTTATTCAGTGTGGAAGAGAAGCGGTGAGATGTTCGATTTGATACGCTAGGTAAGCTGAGACACGAAATTACAATGCACTGCAATTTCAAACCCCCTAACCCCCCGACTGAATACACTGCAAATTTAGCCCTGAACGAGGCTTGTACTCGTCCATATGCTTTTGATCTGATGAGGCTAGCTTCCGCTTCGGTGATGATTGGCCGTCAGCAAAACACGGAGGCGCGGAGCAAGGATGGATGCTGTTCCATCCTTACAAGAATGGATCATCTCTAGTCCGGCGTTGTGCCGGGGATTTAAAAGAACGCGTCATACTTGCAGATATGCCATTGAAGCCTAATTTATACTCTGTCATTCAGTGTATATTTTCAAGCCTCCAAGGTTAAAAGGCAGACCGTGGAAATACAATATTGCTTTTCCATCAAGTATCGAAAGCCCAGTAGTCATGCCACATCGATTAGTAACAAAACCTCTTTAGTTGAACTCTCACAGCAGGATCAAGGCATGCCTCCGCAACAGCAAGTTCATACTGCTTCAAGGAAATGCTGTACTGCTTTACCCCGTATACAGTAGCACCCACCGCAAAGGCTATGCTGACTAGAGTGACCAAACCCAGGACAACTGTGATCCAGAAAGCAGATATCTGAAGCATGTTGCTCCCACCTTTGTCAAGCCTCAGCTGATGTAGTCCAACCGCAGGTTGGCGCAAGATGTAACCGAGATCTTCGATCCTATCTCGCCAAAAGGTGTAATCATCCAGATCCAGCTTTCTGGGCCTATTACAAAAGCCGAGGCCATAGAATAACTTCTTTTCCTTGTCCAAGAACCGCTTGGTAGCATCATCCTGAAAGGGAAACAGGAGATTTAGCGTATCGATTGCCTCTGCAACGATATCCTCAGGTATTATAGCATTGTCAGGAAAACGGAGGTGGTTGAAAAGATGGATCTTGTGCTCGTAAACTGTGATCTCTTTGTACTTCCAATCAATGGCGAGATGATCAGAAAGATCATGAGTCCAGTTAATAGCGTAACCATAGTTGCTAGCAAGGTTCTCTGCAGTCAGATGTGGACTGATATGACTATCAGAGGGACGGCGATTACCTGTACTTGGACAGGCCTTGAAATGTGAGTAGACTAGCTCCTGCAAAGGTTGCCCGTCTTGCCATGGAAGGAGATCTTGACGACCGATCTCGGATGCGCCAAGGTTCATTGTTGACCATAGACGAATCGCAAAATCGATAGATCTTTGCAGCTGGTCTTGATTGTCAAGTGAAGATGGAAGTCCTCCGCGTACCACCTTCAGTATCTGCTGTTTTGATGTGGTGCGAACGGATTTAACCAATTGTATGATCTTGCCAATATCTTCTGCCGTGAAGAATGTATGACTATCACGATTGTCTTGAAGCGTCTGTAACTGATCTCCGAAATATCTTAATAGAACAGAATAGTGTTTCTGAATATTTGACACATTGATTGACACATCTGGCCAGATAGCTGTAAAAAGTACCTGGCTGTCGGGGCAGGGCGAACTTGCCCCAGTCATGTTGGTTCTAAGTAGGTAGCCAAGAGAGTCAAACAAGGAATTCAGAAGACTGTGTAAGATAAGTGCTGAGAAGGGAAGGTAAATTCAAGCAGAGCTGGGTGGGTAAAAGATTAATCAATCACCCTTTAACACTGAGGCTGACAAAATAAAGTTGTCTAGATGCTCATCTAAACTGGCATAAGACGACTTAACCTATTTCGGTCCTTGTGCTTATGATAGTCAATTCTTCTGATATCCTAAGGCAAGACTCGGCTCAGACTTGGTATTGTTATTGTGATTTCTTGTAAATGCTGTGCGCCCTTGGAAGCGCCACAACAACTTTGTTATTACCTGGCGCCTTCCGATTTGGTAGTGAGTTAGTTTCATTGTGTGTATACTATCAAGGACTGCGTTAGCGCTGACGCAATTCATTCCCTCGCTATGAAGCCAGGCGTATTGAGTATATTCATTCACCAATCAATTTTGCGTCTCGCTTTATGACACCACTTTTGAGGCCAGCAATGGTCTGCACATTTACCAACCCACTCTATAGAAACCCTTTGACAAACTTGTGGCCAGCCACGGCTTGTCTCTAGTCTTCTTCCCATCAATTTCCCTACTGGTCTCTGTCCATTCAATACCAGATGACCTTTTCTATTTGGCGGCTCTCTTGAAGAGAAGAGAAATGAAAGCCAGGCCAGACACAATGCTGAGACCAGAATGAACATATTATCTATCATTTGGATCGCACAAAGCCTCGTCTCATACTGCTTCCCAGGAAGCCCATTTTCCTCACACAATGTTTGGCCAGATACGCGAAGATGAGGTACAGACATCTCCAGCAGACAGGCCATGCTCAAATGAACTTGTTAGTTATTCGAGCACCCAGCCAGAGATCGGAATCAAGGGTAACCTGATTACGCTTGCTCTGAACTGCACTCATGCTGCTGCAACAGTCATGGACAAGCTCTCCATACCCCAGCCGGAAGCCTTACATCAGAAGATGAACAAGCTGTTTGAGAAGTCCTCACCAGGACTCCCTGATGATCCGACCCTACTTTGTACTGAAACCCATGAGTACAGCGTTCCAAGTCCAGATTTCATGTATCAATTTAGAGGTTCCTCTGATCTCTATGTTGGCTTGGAAGACAAGGTACGCCCGCACCAGATACACATCGACCGCTGGGAGCAACAAGTGCGCCCCCGGCTATGTACAGACATCAAGGAGTTTGAGAAGAAGATGAGAAGTAGCAGAACATTTCGAAGTCGAGGCGGGTTGTCGATATCCCCGGAACTTCGAATGTCTGGCCGCGTGGAAGCTTCCAACAAGGTGAAGCTATCACCTTGTATCTGGATTTTGTATGGTCATGAAAGATGGAGAAAGAGTGTCCAGAAGTTTGTGAACGAGCTTGAGTGGCTCTTCCTAGAAGACTTCGGAGAAGCCGAAGTTCATTTCGGCGGCCCAAGACTCTCCGCTTTGGAGAGCTCCTCCGGGGTACTGGGACTAGACTTCGACGCGGACCACATGTATCATCTCGATGGAAACACCACGCTATACTTACATGTTGAGGAGCCCAAGGGGGTCTCAGCATGCGGATTGATTTGTTGTGCCACTATCATGCGAGATGGAAATATAACGAGCCAGCGGCTTTCTCGAATAGGAGGCATTCTTCACGTCAATGGTAAAGGATTTGGCGTGACTACTGCTCATGGAATGTTGGAATGGTTCGTGGACGATGATGTGGATAGCCAAACTGGCGACATATCATCCGATGACGAGTCATTAGATTGTTCTCTCTCATCGGACGAAGAAGATGAGGGGACGATATCAGAAACATATCGAAAGGAGGGTACCAGAACTGGACCGAGACTTCATGAGCCTGATACAGCTACAAGCATCAACAGAGTTCACCGATGGACCCAGGTTTCAGCGCTTGGCTTGACTAGCTTTCTCCAAACCCGTTACTTTATGTCATCTGAAATGGGCGTAATGATTCAGCAAGAACTTCTACCAAATCCTCAAGTTCATGGACTGTCGGATGAAGCAGCTCTCGGCTCCGACTTCTCGCTCTGGAGTGTCCAGCACACTAAGACTCTACAGAATGCATACACAACGGAAACCTGTCATAATATTACTATCAACGCCCTGGGACACAACGTTCCTGAGGGACCAGTCCAGTTACTGCTTGGCAACGATGACCTGCGGCAAGGGTTTCTTCTCCCAGGAACCATGTCGTTTTTCATTCACGGGACTCAATTCAAGACTCGGAAAATCAGAATTACACAGCCGCTAGGTACATTATAGAGCCCTTTGCCACCCGAACTAATGGATGATTGACTGTCTAAATAGGGCAAGGTTGCTCGGGCACCTGGGTCGTCCGTGATAGGCAACTGCAAGGGGTCATCGTAGCATCGTATGATCATGAGCCGTATGTACAAATGGTTAACACAGAAGACCTACTGTTCAACATCAAGTCGGCTTCCTCCCATACCACTCAAATCCAACTTCCTAGACACGAACCGGTGCCCAACAACATTGACTTACCAAGCCGACCGCTTAAAGCGGAATTAAAGCCAAAAACGCACGCACCGGCCTTAAAAAGTTTAACAACAAGCGAAGGGGAATGGAAGGGGAACTGGAGAGGAGAGTTGGAACTTCTGAAAAGACTGAAGCGCGAATTGTTGAAATGGCCAGTAGCAAATGGCTATCACACTACTCTGTCGAAGGGAAGCCCGGACTTCACGGTCCACAATGATGCAACGAATAATGTTCCTACCAGTTCTGGGTCAAAAGTCCGCGACTACGGGATATCACACTTGGAGTTGGAACAGTGGCCTCCAGTAATTCATGATGGCATCAGCGGTGGATACCTGAATAACGTCAAGCTTCGAGATCTGAACGCGCAAACTCTTATTGAGCGCTTCATGATGACTTTCGGGACTCAGTCACGACGACGAGAACAAGCCTGGTTTCTGTCGACCTTAATGCCAACAGATACACCAAGAGATTTCGACGAAACTAACTGGAAAGTTCCAGAGAGAATTGTCGGCCAAATATTTGATCTTCATAGTAGGGGACACAAAGTCTCATCTCATGGAGGTCTCACCACGGGGCAACTGTATTTGAAGCTACGAGACGAGGTAGGACGCCTTCAGGGGATTCCAGGCCACAAGCGAACATACTAATGTTACCAATAGCAGTCCGAACCGTTCACGGGTATCGATGGAAATGCCAGTACCAGTACCACAGAACAAGGCACAATCCTTGCAAACCGGCGATTGACGTAAGAGAAACCTGGACCGAGTAACGTATTGTCCCAATACTAACAGATTAATAGGTTTATCAGAAATCTCGACAGTTACTCTATGGCTGCGCTGATGCTAACAGCACGCCAAGGACAAAGCGATGGTTTGGGCGAAGCCCTATATCTACACATGGCTTTCAAACCACTCATCATCATCAGTACAACGGTAAGTACTTATCAAAGTATATTCTAAATCCGGCTACTGTACTTACGGTCTGTAGGCAGATATATCGCATACCTTTGAACTTTCTGTTCATCTACCTTTATATTCCTGGCGGAATACATCCAAACCTCCACGAGACTTCCGACTGAAAGCAGATGGATCCCCAGTCAGAGCTGTCATCAAGCTGGGAAACGAGGAAGAACACCTAGATCGGCCAAGATCTAGACAGGGTGACTATCTGTGCGAGGCACATATTTCACTGTTTCTTAAGGTCAAAAGTGACAAGACATGGATAGGCTACTGCTTCCAGGATACATATCATCATCCACACTTTGATGATGCTGCTCTACTCGGAGGTTGGGAAAACAAGCTCAACCTGAACGATTTACATGATGTCTATCCTTTGCAACATGACATCATGGAGTGTTTGCAAATTGAACTTGAGAGAAAGCTAGAAGCTTTTGAAAGTGAATGGGAGACTACAGTCAGCTCTATTGCCCGGAGAGTCGGGGAATATGTAAGATAAAGTTCACAAGGGTCTTTCATAGCTAACCAAGAACTGCACGATAGACCGGCAAGATCGACACCGATGGGGATATTGGAGAAACTTCCCGTTGGCTTACTTCGACTGGGCATATCGTCAAGAAGCTCGCCAACTCTCTTCAAGAGACAATAAATTGCTGGGATCGCTATCCTTATAAGGATCGGTGTGAGAGCCCGGCCGAGAAACGAATCCGTCTCCGCATCAATCGAACGGTTTCACGTTTACGAATCTCACATACAAGGCTCAAAAAACTAGACCCCGAGTGCAACATTTACATTCAACGCGTAAGTCCTTCCAACCTTCTCGTAGAGCTTAAATGATAACTGGAGTAGTTCGTATCAACTATGCAAACCAGAAGCGCAGAACGAACCCAGGCTGCAACGGATCTCTTACTTCATGTTAGTACCTTACCCTATCAGTATCGTAATGTCATTGTTACTAATATCACCACTTCAAGGTAATTTCCCCTATAACTGTGGCTGCAGCTTTACTATCAATACAAGAGAAAGCTATGCCTGGTAGATTCGGTCTTGAGGTGCTGTTATTTACCGTCCCAGCTGCACTTCTTACATTTATCGTCTATCGTTTCTCCCAAGACGGATTCCAAGCACTAAGGAAGCAGTACATAATAAGAAAACAGGGACTTAGCCGAATTCTGTACGGATAGTATTCATAAAGTAGTAGTTGCCTCAAAGTTTCAGTTTCACCTGGAATATACATATGCCTTTTTGAATAGATTCCAGTATAGAAGTGATTTCATCCATGAATAGCTTGTTGGGCAAGGTTCTGAAGTTGCTTTGCTTGATTTAGTCTTCGTTTAGGTCATCGGATCAGTGCTATCCTTTCGCTGTGGCCTTCTCTTCGCCCAAGGTTGATGTTCAAGACAACTTTGTACTTCGCTTTTTTGGCTCTTGCAGCCTGTAGCACCCGGCTTAAATCACCCATCTTGTTCTTGGATGTCTCGAAAAAATAATTTTAAAGTGAGATTGAGCGGGCGTTTGCGAGATTTGTAGTCTCTATCAGCTAAGTAACGTTGTAGGCGAGCCACGGTCAATGTTGGTTCTTCGCGCTTATTTCCAGCTTGCATACAAACGAACGAGTAGCACTGCAGCATTCATGCGCTGGCTCCACTGGGTGTTTCTATTTTTATTACACCACTTTTTACAAAAGTTTCTGTTGATTTGTCTATATCTTGATAAAGAATAGTCTTACATCAATCGCTAGATTTATCGTAAACTATTGTACACAAGCCAAGAGGGAAGAATGTGGGAGAATCGCCAGAAGTAGTTAGTACGAAGCTAGTAATCCTCCGAAGATTACTATGCACAGCCTCACTGGGCTGTTTTCTCTGTCTCTTTATCAATAGGTGTTCACTGAACAAATGTGTCAACTCGATACGGGTTACCCCGCGAAACCTGAAGCAAATATCCCATAATCCACCCTCAATCATTTGAGCTATTTAACAGCTCGAGAACAACGCCAGTCTTTCCAAATGCCGCGTTTCGAATATGCCTCGTTGCGGCCTCTGGATCTTCGGCTTCTGGAACTGCATCCTGGACTAGCGGGAGATGTACTTGCTGGCACCATCACTCACAAGTATTTCTCTGTGGAGGGAGATGAGATACCGCAATTTAAAGCCCTTTCCTACCACTGGGGCGATCAAAGTGACCCAGTCTCTATTTCTCTGTCGACATGCCAATCGCTAGAAGACCCTTCCTCGGATGTGGAATCGGGAAGCCTTGATATCGGGCGCAACCTAGCATTAGTGCTCCAGGCCCTTCGACGTCAGGATAAGAGACGCGTCCTCTGGTGTGATTCTATCTGCATCAATCAGCGAGACCTTCCAGAGCGAGCTGCTCAAGTGCAGTGCATGAAGGATATATACCGCTATGCTAAAAGCGTGGTAGTATGGCTGGGCCCTGAGGCATCCTGGAGCACCATGGCTATGGAGACTGTACGCTGGGCTGGAGAGCAAATTGAATCAGCAACTATGGATTATATCCACGGCAAACACGTTTTCACGTGCAGGGTTACAGCTGACAAACGTATTCTGAAGACTGCTGACCCTCTGCCATTGGGTGGAGCCCAGTGGCTAGCTATTGAAAAACTGGTTGCATTGGACTGGCATAAGCGTCTGTGGACTTTTCAGGAGATTATTTTGGCAAACCAGAAGGCATGCATTGTGAAGCTAGGAAAGGAGGAGATGTCATGGGCCGTCTATAAAGACTCCTTGAGCTTTATACTGTTCGGTAAACCTCTCCCACATGACTGTTTCCTAGATGAAACATCCTTTAGCTTAAATGCAGATATGATGGCAAGTAAAGCTTTGGGTTGCGTGGAAGTTAAGGGTAAGAACAATTGGATCGAGATGATAGGTGTCAGCCGAGAATATGAATGCTCCAACCCACGAGACAGAATTTATGCTCTGCAAGGATTGGTAGCGCCTTATCTCGCCCTGGCAATCACGCCAGACTATACAAAGTCTGCCAAAGATGTCCTCATATCTATCTGCCTTCAACACATCGAAACACAAAAGAATCTCGAATTTCTACATCATTGCAACGCGGCCGCGAGACCGAGCTGGGTTGCTGATTTGGATAGACCTCTCAGCTCGCTAGTCATCGACTGCCATGTCGCGCCATTCTCTACGCCCTCGGCGTATCTAATTGAGCCTGGAGTACTAGAGACAGGGGGGATATCATGCGATGAATTAGACTGCGACCCAATCCTATTACCTCAAAAGGTGATCTCACAGACGGACATTGAGTACCGGCAGCAATTTGTAGACATGGTCAACGCTTTCACCAGCCACAATTCCCATCAAGACGACAATCATCTTGATAGACTAACAATGGCGCTAACCTACGGGGCCGTGAGGGATTATAGTCTGCAGAAGCTTCGAGTCCTCAACGAAATGTCGTTTCATTCTTTACAGGATTGGAGATGGAAGATTCGTCGCTGGTTAAATGGCACGAGCGATGCAGTTGAGGATCTGGAAGATTTCCGGCTGAATGATTGACACTTCATATCATCGGTACCAACAGGGAACACAGCGATAGGCATTGCTAAGACCCAAAACGAGCATTTCGTCCGGGTACCCCCCCCCAAAGCCGCAGGGGTGATATCATAGCCGTGTTGCTCGGGCTACGCTCACCGATAGTTTTGAGACCTCTCTTTAGCTGGATATCTTGTTATAGGGGCCTGCTATAAACCTGGCCTGTCCCGTGGGAATGCCCTTCTTGGAAACGACCTTGATGGTTGGAAGCCAATCTGAGATTCACACTGCTACACAACTGCCTTTTACAAAGAAGGTCAACCTCTTCGGGGGACTGATCCCCGGCTGGACAATGTTACTCTTGAGAATGAATATGCGCAGAACATAGGTTCGAGTGGTTTACCGTGTTGGAGAAAGGTAGGGCCACCCCTTGAAGCGACAGACCCACGTATGTCAGAGGAGGCACTGAAGAAGAGAGGCGTTCCGGTTGAGGGGTTTGGGTTAGTTTAGGATAACCTATGCAACATTTACTTTAGGGCTTTAGGTATCTCGCTTATGGTCTTAACATATGTCACCAAAGTACAAAGTCCACATTCTCTCTCAACCCTTGGCCGCTTGCACATCCTCCACAATCTTCTCAAAGGTTGGTTCACTATCATACTCCTTGGTCCAAATTGTCGAAGCATCCTCAACAAGTTTAACTTTGTACTTGGCAGGTTGAGTGGATGTGGTCATGGTCTCCATGTGCCACTTGCCGCCAGTTGATGACTTGGTGTCGCCGTGAATGCGGCGCCAGGTCCCGGCAGGCGTCCAGTTGCCTGTCATTTTCTTGGGGTCAAGATTGTTGACATAGTCTGAGACCTTCTGCTTTTTACCCTGAAGATCATGTCAGGAACAGTGGAGAAGATTGAGTTTGGGGGACCCTTTTGTTGTAGGGACGACAAGTGACCGTAATTTTAACCTCAGAGAGCCTACGAGATGAACCACTTTCCACATCTTATGCAAGGTTAGGCTAGCACTTAGGCCAATTTATCTTAGTAGCCTGTCCTTCCTAAGATAACTCCTTTGTTCCGCAATAGAGAGAAGAGAGATGGCGACCTACCATGATGAAGATTGAGCTGAGAACTTTCTAAGGTAGATGAACCTTGATTGAAGGATCTTAGTCGCTAGTGTGGTGTGCGTCAGGATCACATTTGAGTAAAACCCGGAATTGTTCTCATTAATAAACCTTCTCCGCGATCATTCACATGTCAAGGCCCGCGGCCTCATATGAAGCAGTGACTGCCGATGACCGTAGATGAAAGATCAGCTTTCAATATTGTATGCAGCTTATGATCTGATGTTATGAATTAACATCATAAGGCGTTTGGCCACCAATAATGTGACAATTATGGCGCAATATTGGCCGCCACATGTATGATGAGGGAGGATGTATGTAACTTGGCTGCGAATCTTTTCTTGACTAAGGTCATGCAGAAGCCTCACTTTTTTTTGATGTCACCCCATCATGTGAGGCGTTTGTTATGACATGTCAGTGTTAGGTAATAGAGAAGATTACTTGTTGGAAGAGCTGTTTGTTCCAAAGTTTAGGGCGTCATTAATGTCTAAGCTAAGCGCCGGTCTGAGTGACTTTATTATTGCGCCGCTTAGGCTCACGACGATTAACTATATTGGCACCTTGACACCTCGTATTAGATGAAAAATGAATGTCAGCGGATCAAACCTCTGGTAAGCCCCACCATCACTTGACCTCGCAAGTTGGTTACACAGCATCGACGTTTCTGGGTTTGTCATGCCTGACATATCAGGCGACAACTCAGAATTAAGCTCCTTGATTGTGCGGCTTGAAAACTGACCTTCAAAAAACTCAGATAGAAGATCCTAGATTTCGGTTTTGTGAGCCCATAACAACCAAACTCAAACAATCAACAAAGACGACTTTCTCCAATGGTGGAACTAAATACGGAGGCGTCTGGTGTCGCCGAAATCATATATCCGACGGGACATAATATCCGCCTGGCTATCAATTCCGTTGACAATGAGAATACGAAACTGCAAGTTGACATTAAGCGACAAACGAGCCCGTGGACATTGTCCTGCAGCATGGTGGTCACGATCGAGGGATCTTCTCCCAGCCTCGAAACAGGTGACGAAGCTTTCTTGAAAATGTTTGATCGGAGAGGTGCGCAACAGATCCGTCAAGACAATGGTATTGATGTATGGAGTGAAGATATCGAGCAAGAATTTGGGAGAAACCTGAGCTCTGGAAAGATCGAAGAGTTTCTGGAAAAGCTACGAACTGTACCAGACTTTCAGGACGAGACAGAGGAGGATTGGGATGCCGCTGAGAATGAGGCTTTTCTCACCGCTGAAATGCGGAAGTGCTTTGATGCGGAAGTTGCGACATATTCTCGTCTGCAGAAGTTTCAGGGGATATTTATTCCTCATCTCTTGGCTGTTGTCGCTCTCGACACCGATCTACCCAATGTGGAACTCAGTCCACAACAGCGAGACATCTATCGACCGAAAGGTGTTCTATTACAATATCTTTCAGGGTTCTCACTAACAACCCTGGCCGACAACGCACCAAAAGAATCATGGCAAGGCATCGTTGATCAAGCCATCCAAATAGTCCACGTACTCGACGATCACGAGATTCTTAACGCCGACGTCCGCCCTGACAACTTCATCATTGTCCCAAAAGACGATAAGTATGATGTCTTCATGATAGACTTTGGACAATGCAGGTTTCGGAGGGAGGATGAATCTGACGAACAGTGGGGAAGGGTCAAGTGGATACAGGATGAAGAAGGTGCTGTGGGCTATGTGATGAGGATGACTTTGAGAAAGGTTGGGTTTGAGCTTCGCTATGAGCCTTCGGAGAGGTACCTGGCCTGGGCTCCTGGGGAGGATGACTAGATGTAAAGGTCATTTTGTTAAGTAGCACTAAAGTCTGTTAACATTAACGACGACTGTTGGCATTACTATGGAGCAATAGTTAACACTAGCGCTATTAGCAGGGCTGACTTGGCGCAAGGCACGGCGGAGTTTCGGGGCATTTGCCACATAGAGAAAATCACAAGGGTGCGGATGGATCCCTGGAAACAATTCCCAATTTGTATTCTCGGACACGTGCGTGCTTCGAAATACGAGAAATCCTATTGCTTACGGCAATGTAATTGCCCGCACTTTGCATGTTGAACACTTCAGACACCCATCCATCGCAGCTCACCATGGCTGATACCTCAACCTCGCTTGCGGTCCTCGGCATTGCTGCCATTGTGACACTATGGTACTTTACATCGTCTACCAAGGGCGAAAAAAAGCTGGCCAGGTTGGCCCTCATCGGTGATCTTCACAGCTCGCCCATTGAGAAGCCTCTACTAAGATGGGACGCCTGGGCCAAAGAAAAAGGCGCCATCGCGACGCCAAAACTCTTTGGAATCTTGCCGATGGTCATTCTAAATACAGCTGATGCATCGACAGAGCTGCTGAGCAGAAGAGGTAAATGGTACAGCAATCGCCCCAGTTCAGTCAGCATGGAGATGATCTCGGGTGCGGGGAAGGGCCAGTCGCGCTTTACCGTGATGCATGATATGGATGCTGTATGATAGCCACGAATGATACTATAGAATCAAAGACTAACTGTGAATAGCATCTAAAGCTTCATCAGCGAATCTTGTCACCATCACTTGGTGTCATCGCTGCACCACGCTATCAGCCGGTCATGGAACTCGAAGCAAAGCAGCTCCTCAGAGATCTTCTTCAGTTATCCGACAGCAAATCCTCAGTTGTTTCCAGCGCAGATATTTACCCTCTCCTCGAGCGTACGCAATCAAGCGTCATTCTTGCTCTCCACTACGGTTTCCGCGTTCCAACTGTTGATGACCCTCTTTTCCACAGAATTATGGAGACGCAGGCTAAAGCTACCCACGTTGCAGCCAACCCTGGTCTCCCCGACATCTTTCCCTTTTTGCGTCACCTCCCAGCATTCATTTCACCCTGGCACAAAGCTGCCGATAAGATATTTCAAGAACAGAAGGAGGTTTACTTATATCTCCTGGAACTTGGTGATAAGAGCCTTGGATGGAATGCTACGAAGCAAGCACGTGCTGCCGCGGCAAAGTACTCCAAAGAACCTGTTCCAGACATCGATCTCGCTTACAATCTTGCAACGAGCGTCCAGGGTGGTATGGAGACCAGCCCCCGGGCTCTCCTCTGGCTCTTCGCTGCTGCCGTGGCTGCCAACAAGGACTTCATCAAGCGCGCCCAGGCCGAATTGGACGCTGTGATAGGACGTGATCGACTACCTCGCTTCTCAGATCGATCTTCGCTGGCTTACATCGACGCCATTGTTGCTGAGCTTATGCGTTGGAGGCCTGTTTCACCTGGAGGTATCCCACGTCGAGCTGATGAACAAGATGACTACCAAGGTATCAAGATTGTGAAGAACGCAACAGTCGTGGCCAACGCATGGTCCATCGGCCGCGATGCAGCAGCTTTTGATCCAACACTCGGTGATCTCGAGGAATTCGTTCCCGAGCGATGGCTCGACGGGGACCAAATGAAGACTTCTCTCCCAATACCTGTGTTTGGTCAAGGTCGAAGGAGCTGTCAGGGAAAGCGGGTGGCCTTGGACGGAGGTTTCGCCAATGTTGCTGCTATGATCTGGGCATTTGACTTTGAAATGATGGAGGAGGTGGACTGTATGGATATGGAAGCCATTTGGGTTATGGTTCAACCGAAACAGTTCACGTTCAAGCTGAAGCCTAGAGGATCGTGGGTGGCGAGTGTGGTTGAGGCTGAATGGGAGAGTGCCGATAAGGACCTTGGTAACATTATGGGTAAGCCAGAGGATCTTGAGGGCTGACGGAATTAATGCGTACATGTAAAGGGTATCATGTACCGATTTGTCCGTTTACACAGTGGTGGATATCCAATATCGATAACATTAGTCAGTCTAATAATGAGAGATCCGTCGGGTTTTGTAACTGTATTGGGTTTAGACCTGCAGGAAGACTGATTGGTGGTCACCAAGTGACCAGTGGGAATAAAACTGCAAAGCCTCTTATTTTACGACACTTATAATCTCACTTCTCGATTCACTTTTCTTTTGCTCTCCTATGTGCTTTTTATCTATTTTATCTTTACATACAAAGCCAAAGTGAAACCAGAGGATTGACAGTGTTTATACTCCTTCGAATTACGACGACGTTCTGAGTGAAATGGAACCCAAATCAAATGACCTAGAGAATGGTCGTTCCTCGTTTTCTCGAGAAAACATTGGAACCGGGGAGAATCCTGTATCCGATGTTGCTTCAATCCCAGCTATAAGAGATGAACCTGTTGACGCGTTCAAGCCTGCGAGTACGCCGCCAGATGGTGGTAGGCAGGCCTGGATGGCTGGTAGGCAAACCGCCCATAATAATATCCTTTCTAGACTAACCGTCGAGCTTCTGATAGTGCTGTCTTGCTTTCTAACCATCATGAATACCTGGTTTGTTGTTCCAAATCACATTGATCTGTTTACCCTGAGCTGACAATTCTGTAAGGGGTGTCATTATCTCCTTCGGCGTTTTCCAAAGCTATTACATCTCGACCCTGCACCGATCACGGTCCGATATCTCCTGGATAGGCTCTATCGCTGTTTTCCTCCTGTTCTTCATGGGCATTATCAGTGGTCGTCTCACAGACGCCGGCTATTTCCACAGTACCACGATTCTTGGGGCGACTCTTGTTGTTTTCGGGACATTCATGACTTCCCTTAGCAGCAGTTATTGGCAGGTCCTCCTCGCCCAAGGAGTATGCACTGGTCTTGGCAATGGGACGCTCCTTACTCCGATGATGACCCTTATCACAACCTACTTTCGAAGACGGCTTCCACTGGTCATGGGAATAGCAGCATGTGGGAGTACGACTGGTGGTCTTATTTACCCTAGTATGGCGAGATCATTGCTTCCAACTATTGGATTTGGGTGGACAATGCGGGCGATCGGCTTTATACAATTGGGGACGTTTGTCGCTGCCTTGGCGTGTGGGAAACCTAGACCAGCGTCTAGACGATCAGCTCCCATTGTGGACTGGTCTGTCTTCCGAGAGGCCGAGTTTACGTTGTACCTTATTGGTGCCTTCCTGGTAAGCCTTTGCCACCTCTGACCCATAGCATGAAGAATGGCTGTCTAACTTTCTTCAGTCCTTCTTAGGTGTTTTCTTCCCGTTCTTCTTTCTCAGCTCCTACGCCCGAGAAAAGCAAGGACTTTCATACACCGACTCATTGAACCTCACACTCGTTCTGAATGGCATCGGCTTCGTAGCAAGACTACTCCCAAGCTTCATAGCTCGGTACGTTGGCACGATGAATGTTTTTACAGCGTTTCTGTTCGCTTCAGCTCTAAGCATGTACACTTGGGTCCCAGTACAAGACACTGCGGGACTTTATGTATGGACCACGTTTTACAGTCTGTCTGTGGGTGGTGTTCAGTCTCTCTTCCTTGCCGTGGTTACCGTTATCAACTCAGATGCGTCCAAGATTGGGGCACGACTGGGCATCATCTCAGCGGCTGTGGGTATTGGAGCTTTACTTGGGTCACCGGTTTCAGGCGTCATTATTTCTGCAGGTGGCGGCTCCTATACTGGGGCTCAAGTCTTTTCAGGTAGCGCTCTGGTTGTTGGAGGCATGTTTGTGTTGGCGTCGCGAGAGGTCAAAAGACGACAGAAACACGCGGACTTCTGGATGAAACTGTAAGTCTATACAGCAAACAGGGTTCCGCAGTCATAGGATTATCATATGTAAGACTGTCAGAGTCCGTCGTCTCTCACTGTGAACATTATTTACGCTTAGGTAGATCATTAGAATAATTATTAAATCCTTCTTTCCATACTTGAATACATTTAGGTTATACTGAATACCATAAAAAGGAAACTTTTATGCTACATGTATTTCTGACTAACATGCCTCGGAACCATGTGCTCATATTCGCGAAGTACATTCCTCCCCTCGGCATCGAGAGAAAGCGACTTGTACGCCGTACCAAGTGGGAATCCTGCTGAGAATCTTCCGTATAGCATGAACTCTTGTCGCATCAAGAAACTCATGCTGTGGAGTATCTTTACGCTCAGTTCATGGCATGACGTACGAATTTGGTCTATAGACACGATAATCTTGAATCCAGACAGTTCAGGAAACCGCAATAGCAGATCTCGGATATTCGTCATGCAAGTAATTTGGAAAGACCACAAATGGGTGAAGGCGTTGGCTATACTCAAACTGGGAAATGACAGAAACTTATCATGACCACCGTCAGCGGGAGCCTCAGTCTGTTGCCAGTACAAAGGTCTTGGTGACTCTGCTTGAAAGGAAGTGGCCCATGACTCGAATCTCATCTTGATCTTCATCAATAGAGTAAGACATTGTTTAGCTGCTATTGCTGCCGCTTCTGTAGGTTCTTCTTTTAAAACATCAATCTTCTCCAAGACCGAGGGTATTGATGCGGCTATGGTAAAAAGGTCTTGCAGTGGGGATGGCTGGTGGTGTTGAAAGGGGCCTGTGGCCCACTCTTCTTCTGCCAAGAACGTAGCCTTACGAGAAACGAAGGCTTCTATTATCTGGTAAATAGGTCAACAAGGGTACGCGATACGAATGAGCTTTTTTACCAAAGTAACTTACCAGCAGTGGTCTTATTCCAATAAAGAACGTGTGCTGAACGCCTGTGCTGAACGAGTCTGGCGAAGAGACTCGAATTAATTCACCCAAACCATGAATATGAACAAGCCAGCTATTGGGGCTCGTCGGTGTGGATACCTATTCATCAAACCGTAGATGATCAATATATGGTCGGTTAAGAAAATCTCATCCCAAGTTCTATTCTTACCTCTAGTAGCGCAATGCACATCACAGCCGCTGTCTGCTCTGCCCTGTAAGATCCTCCTGACAAACGCAGATTGGTTTGCAACAACTGTAAAGCATGTCCGTACGACATTGAGATGGGTCGGGTCAACTGTTCTCCAGTCATATATGAGGTGATGGATAAGGCCAATGCATTCATAGCAGAGGTAAGGCATTCCCCCAGTCTCCCGCTGGACCCAGCAGCTAATTCGGGGAGCGCGGTGACCCAAGAGCCACAGATTCGTGGTGACTGCGGAACTATGTCTGTGATGTCGGCAGAGACCTCCCTGTAAGGAACGTAGTTGCGGATAATTAACGATATTGTTTTCTCCCAGGGGTCTACAAGACATGGGTAGATGGGAGTCGCATCAGAGATGTCGGTCTCGCGACTGCTGGGACTGGTCAAGGATGATGTGCTTGTATATGGTTCAATATGATGAGGAACCCGCTCCAGTGCAGATATTGTCTTTGCCTGCTGTGAGCCTGGCATTGAGTGCCCTTGCACGAAGAGTGCATTGGGGTAGCTACAAGAGCGACCGCTCTTGAGACACTGGGAGCAGGCAGGTTGCTCTCCATCACACTAATTTTGGCCACTCAAGTTAGCAATAAGCCTGGAAACAATGATATGCTATGCGCCACTGGGAATTGTGCATGGAGAGGAGACAACTAACCCGTATTTTCCGTTTTCGACATGTATCACATAGACTTTTCTTGCGGACCTTCATCGTCGGCAAATGACGGCAGACTAGGAAAACGCTTGGCCGAGGCCCACGTATCTTACTCTGCTGGAGAGTGAGAAAAGACAAGCCTAAAAGGGTAACAAAACCCTTGAACTTATGAACTCGGTAGATGACAGAAGTGAGTGTTTGTCATCTGATGGAATTTGTGGGACGCCATATGCCTCGGGTTTTGCCGCCGTTTTCGGCTTAGTGCCTCTCGTCATTACTTCAGAGCTACCATTCGTCAGATTTATAATCACAGTGATTGGGAACAATATTCTGTTTGGTTACCGATATGGCGAAGAGCGCTAGCAAAGTTGCCAAGCAATCTAGATTTTTGTAGAGCCAAACGGCAGTACTGTCAGAATAATGCAAGTTGTAGTCTGTTTCTGTCTTAGTGATTGGATGTATCTGCGATGAGGCGGAAACCAGCGCGCATCCATGATACTAACGTTAAGTCAAGGTACTCGGACTCATCAAGTCTTGCGGTATAAAGAGAGCTCATTGATTCCATCTTCTAGGGCGATCTATTTCTTTAACACCATCTCTAGTTACAACTTTTGTGATTACATCTACCATCAATCATGGCTACTTCTACCTTCAAAAATAAAGTGAGCATCACTCATATCGGGACTGCAACAGCAATTCTCGACATCGACGGCGTTACCTTTCTCACCGACCCCTTCTTCTCTCCTGCGGGCACAGAATGGCCTACTCAATACGGACAAGCTCCACTCAAGGTCCATGACGACCCAGCAGTCAAGATGAACGAGCTGCCCCATATCGACGCCGTTCTTCTTAGTCACGAGAACCATCCCGACAATCTTGATGAACTTGGTCGTCAACTTCTCGATGGCCGTCACGTTGTTACTACCAAGGATGGCGCACGAAACCTCGCTCCACGCCCTAGCGTCCATGGCTTCGCAGACTGGGAAGAGAAGGAGCTTCGCATTGCAGGAAAGCTTTTTCACATAACCGCCACCCCCTGCAAGCACTGGCCAGGACACGAATGTGTTGGGTTTATCGTCCATACTGAAGATTTTGGTGTTGCTTCTGACGGTCGTCCAAACGCCATCTACTTCACAGGGGATACTGTGTACATTGAGGAGCTGGGCAAAATGTCTGACAAGTACCACATCGCTGTGGCTCTTATGAATCTTGGCAAGGCTTCATTTCCTGGAATCAACAGCGAGGGAAAACCAGGCAACCCTGATGACGTTCTTCAGATCACCATGGATGGTCACCAAGCGGCTCGTCTGTTTCGCGAGATCAAGGCTGATGTATTGGTACCTATGCACTATGAATCGTGGGATCATTTCACTCAGCATCAGGAGGGACTGGAGCAAGAGTTCAAGGATGAAGGTGTTCTATCTAGTGTTCGCTGGCTTAAGCCTGGCAAAGCTGTGGTTATCAACCAAGTTGGTACATATTAAGGGCATGTATTTGAACAGTGTTAGAGTGTAGGAATTCTTCTTGGACGATTAGTCTATGACTTAGCTAGGAATTGCAAAGACTTGAGAAGTTATTAGATCTGCCAAATGACGCGCTCCTAACCATTTCATCATGGTGCTCAAGTGCCATGTAGGCTTTCACACTTCCATTGTTTGTTTGATACAGATGCAGATGCCTGCGCCTCGGCTGAGCCCCATGGCTGTGCACAACCAATCAAAGAGGTTGAAAATAACAGTGACCCCAACCAACATCATAAATAGGTAGGTTGCTTACCCCCCGAATCTCAACATTTCATACATCTTGCGTCAAGACAATATGCGTTTGATCAATACTACGACCCTTGAGGTCGAGGAATTCTTTGATGTCTCAATTCCCGAATATGCCATACTATCGCATACCTGGGGCGACGGCGAAGTCTCACTTCAAGATTGGGCCGATCGAAAGAACCGCCGCTTCAAGCCGGGCTTCCAGAAGATCATTTGGGCTTGCACTCAGGCTGTCAAAGATCAACTTGGTTACGTATGGGTAGATACTAACTGCATCGACAAAAGCAGCTCAGCAGAGCTTTCCGAAGCTATCAATTCCATGTTCAAGTGGTATCGCAGATCTGCTGTTTGCTACGTATACCTAGAAGACGTCCCCGCATTGACCTTCGATGAATGCACTATGCCAAATAGTGCCTTTAGACATGCGAGATGGTTTACAAGAGGTTGGACGCTTCAGGAACTTATCGCACCGCCAAATGCTGTTTTCTTCTCCAGCGATTGGACAATGATAGCTACCAAGTTCAAATTGGCGCCTTGTATCACCGAGATTTCAGGAATACCATGGTCTTGTCTCCTCAGAGGCAGACTCTCGAAGTCCCATCCACTGCGGAGATACAGCGTCTCCCAGAGGATGTCATGGGCCTCAGGACGTTCAACAACTCGCATAGAGGATCAAGCCTACTCTTTACTCGGCCTTTTTGACATCTCTATGCCGTTGGTGTACGGCGAAGGTTATGAGGCGTTCACGCGATTACTCGGGCAAATCATCCAAAAGTACGCGGATCAAAGCTTCTTTGCTTCCCTGTTACATTATGCCGACTTTCTTCCTCGCTCGCCCGTGGAGTTCTGTCACTCGCAGACGGTGGTTATTAGCACTTCGCCTCAACCTCAGAGGCACTATCAACCTCCTGACCATTCATATCCATTTAACATGACTAACACCGGGTTGCAAATCACCGTACCTATAGTGCCAACTTTGGTCCCTCACTTCGTCTTCGGTGTGCTTGACTGCTGGGACATCGAAACTGCTAGCACTCGGACGGCACGCAATATCTCACGAATATGGATACCATTACTCCGAAAGGACACTGGTGAAGTACAGCAGTATAACCGTTTGATATGGCCTCGCACTTTCTTGCCAGTGAAGATGCCTCAGGAAGCCAGCATACTGGGTGTTGCTGATGAAGACCGATACGAGGCAACACCTTCCGTTGCATCAGGAAACTATCACGTTTTGACGGAAACCTACACAAAGTCATCTAAAGCCCCTCATCAACGCCACATTGAACTGGTATCAGCACACTTGCAGAAGAACATCCTTATCAAAAAGCCATACGCGACAATGTTATCTATCCCAAAGTGGCCGCACTGTGAGGCTGAGAGCCCTTTCTTACTTTGCTTTCCTCGTGGAACTGCAGACTACCGTCTCTATGGAATATTTCCACGGGAGTTTCCAATTGACCATGTATGGTTAGGAGAACGACCGCCTCGACTGCCGCTGGTCATGCCACGGCCAATAAAGGGCATCGACGAGGGGGTACATGCTAACACAATCTACCGTGTGACAGTCGTCTTCAAGCAACGGAGGTCACGACCCGGAAGGTTCGTCGCCATTTGCCTAACCAATTCTGTCGCGGTAGGTCCTGGGAGGGTCATGCCTAGCTGTAAGATCATCCGCGACTGGTCGCCGTCAAGAGATCAAGAGATTGATGGCATGAATCTGATTGGCTTCAGAGAAGTTGATACGGCAGGCAACACCTTAGTTATGGTGCAGAAGGTCACATGTGATCTCAGGTCAACGTCGGAGGGATACGAGCCACGCTTCATAGGACTGACCCAAGTAGTATTCGATAGATTGAAGTTGATAGATGAACTGTATCCAGTTCCAGAGGAGACTTGGAAAGCATCGAGAGGTATTCTGGACAGCTATGGCCAAGAGTCTTCAGACGAAGACTAACGGCTATGCTGGGAAGCTTCGAGAAAGTCAATGAAGCTTATTCAGACAGTAGATCTCCATGCAAAGTATAGCACATGGAACAGAAGTCTAGTGCAGAGACTACATAAGACGAGTTGCGTTTCACCCCGAGTACAGAATTTAGCAAGGTTCACGTAGTCTCCCACGTGGTTCTAAACAGCGACAGTGCTGTACGCGCGTTACTCGTAGTCATTCCAGTATCGCGTTGTTTTATTTGTGTACTAGTAGGACTTGCTCCCTAAAAGAAGTTGAGCTTGTAATCTTTTCAGTAGCTGCGCTACAATTTAGTGGTAGCATATGCGTCGATGCCCTCGGTTATACCTTTACACAAATGCAACTTAGAAACAAACAACCCCGATGCGTTCGTAGATTGCCACACCGCGAACGAGAAAGATAGGTCCCTGTCTACTGGGCTTCGCTGTCACTAATTCAATAGCCAGAGGGGCTATGATTCTTGTCCAAAGTTTTCACGTCAATTACTCTCATAATGATGTAACACATTTGAAGGATTCTGGCCTGGTAGTTGTACAAAGTTGATATTAGCTATATTTGACGTCATTGCGTCATGTCTGCCCTTCCAAACTATCGGTGTCCTTGCATTGTATTGCCCAACAAAATAGCTTCCTTCCCAGTCATGACATTGCCGACCACGCGATTAGTCGTTGTATTGCTGAGGCTACTTGAGAGAAAAGCCTAGTCTAAATCGTCTTCAACATCTTCCAACGGTCCGTCATATTCCACCAGGGCTCTACCTGATCATCACAAGCCTCGCCATTTACCTTCGCCAATGCTCGTTGAGTGGCGACCCATGACGCCTGCTCACAATCCAGACCAAACTCCTTGCACTTGGCAATAAGGCGATAAACCCAAAGTTGGCAGTATTCATTCTGCTCGCACAACAGTCTCTTGTGCACCTTATCAACCTCTTTGGAAGCCTTTCGTTCTCTCTCCAGAATGTCCCAAATGAATTGGATGGCGGTATCTAATCTGACTCGCACGGCCATCGGTTCGACGCCATCCTGGTAATCTGCACGATTAACATCAAGAGCAAGTCCAGAATCCAAAAGCGAAAGAAAGCTGATTGGTGATGATAACGTCTCCTCGTCACCTGTTCTGACTAGCAGGACGGAGTACTGAGATATCTCGTGAACACAGCGGCGTTGACGCCAGGCGAAGTATTCTTCATTTTCGCGCCGGACAGGACGGGAAATGACGTCTGGGATTGTTTGGTTGTCGAGCACCATACATAATGCACGAAACAACGGGCGCATCAGGTAACCGTGTTGTCGAAAAGTTTGTATCTTGGGACTTGGTAGTGGTCGCCAATGTGCCACTTCTTCTAGTATGGAAGGACACATCTTGAACTGCAAACGGGTGTCCAACTCGGCTGCAAGCTTCGCGGAGAGCTGTCCATGATAATACGACAAGTGCTTTATCCCGTTCCCACCAAATCGCATCGGCTTTGCGAAGAACCCTCCACGCTGGAATAGTGGTCGGCCCTGGTGTTGTTTCAGCCAAGCGCGATAGAGATACTGGCCAAACTTTCCATAGCGGCGTTTGTCAAACTTCGTCGTTTTGGAAGCCCCTTCGTCAAAGTATATCATGAATTCTTTGTTGAAGAAGTCGAGGATGGCTTCTGGTTCGAAATCTAGGCTCCCAGTAGCCTGCTCTACCGATGTAAAGTTCTGCCAGTCTGAAGTATACCGATCGAGGGTACAAAGCCCCCGTGCTGCTTTCTCAAAGAATATGGTTTCCATTACCTTACAGATCACATCCTTTGTTCCTTGTGGCAGGGAGATCCAGGACGGTTTCTTGGTTTTCGTGTACGTCGGGTCGAGACTTGGCCCAAGTATGTCTTTGATTGGTCGCCCGGCGTTATCGGGTGGTGGTATTTGTAGGAGGCAGTATGGGGCTTGAAGTTGGATATCCTGGGGCCAAGTATAAGTGATAGATTTCACTCGGTCCATTGGGGGTGATGTAGACGGCTCCATTTTTGGAATCAACTTGAGAGGCGCAATAAGGAAGATATTTGTGTCGTGTACTGTTGTTACGTTGAGGGTTGGTTGGTGTTTATGTTGAAAGGAGGAAGAAAGTCAGAGCAGAGGGGACCAAGTGAAACATTTTATATGTTTTAGGAAACCTTATTATATTGCAGCTCAAAAGAAGGTTCGTGTAAGCTTTTGAGTATCCGCTCTTGGAATGTCAAGCTTTGGTGCAGGCAACCTTCACTCAGACCAACTACCACAGTTCGCGACCACTAGGAACCATCGATCATTGCCGTGAGCTATTTGGCTTTGGAACATGCAAACTTTACCATTTATCCTGACATCCTACCTATCAAACGATAACTTCCCCTGTTAAAAGCGAAAGTAAACAGCACGACGTCTCCTTCCCATTGAACTGTATGACTTGATGACTGACCTTCAGAAACCTTGAATAGATTCTTGTGTTAATTCAGTTTATACATTGGAGACTTATACCTCAGAAAAAACTCAAAAATAGAGAAAAGCAAGACTTAGCTAAGGGTATCATAAAAGTTAGGATAGTTTGCTCTAAGCTTAGCACCTAAGTAAGTCTAAATTATTCTGTCAATAGACTTCTGTATTATGATTATTTTTCGGACCGTCTAGGTGTATTTCTCGATCGAGCGCGGGGTATAGTTCTACAATGTGTTACTTCTCAAGTTACGAGATTGAGGATTGAAATGCCTGTGAGCCAAACTCTTGTGGAGCAATCATCTGAGGTCTAAGCACAAGTGGGCAAAAGGATTCCCGTCAAGGTTCCTGGTGTGGGGCTCCAGACGGAGACAGATCTACCAGTTGGTTGAGGCCATAACATTGGTTGATGAACCTGATAATAAGGTTTCCATCTTGAGTTACAATTTTCCAGCACTATGACTCCCATGCTCACACGGGACCTTTTTTCCCCCTGACCTTGCCCAATAATAGGTTTCGGCTGGGCATAGGTTGATGAACGATACTCCGGGGTCAAACCAACGAATAGGAATTGATCAAAGCCGAAGCTGTTTCTGCTCGCAAGCTCGTCCCAGCTTTGACCTTTTTCCAGTCGGAACAAGTCTCAATGACAGGACAAGGAGTTGCCCGGGAGGTGGAGACTAGCCGCCTCTACCCTAGATCATGGCCGGGACACGAGCTGTATTTTCCGTCAACCACGATCTTGGGTCTTAATACACCGAAGGGAAGCTGACAAATTTTGCCTCAGTGGCTGAGAAAGTCCTGCATAGGTGTATTCTTTGCTTCTTTTACCATTCCATAAATTGCAGTCGGAGAGTAGAAGCAGCGTACTGTACGGGTGGCATGATTGAAAACGCGCTATTTCTTGAACCGACGTCCTCTTAAGATCAAACATACGTGACCTGAACGATATGTGCAGCTCTTCAAGATCGGGATGTAGACATTGTCGTTGCTATCAACAGTTAGAGGTGGTGTCGTCTACATGACCTGACGTAACTCAATAAACTGACATCAAAAACAGCTGGGTACTGTGGTCTAGTTGGTCATGACATCTCGTTAACACCGAGAAGGTCCCCGGTTCGAGCCCGGGCAGAACCTCACTTTTTGCTGCCCAGACCATTTAATTGGCCATCTTTGAAATCTCTTAACTGTGTAACGTGGTTTGATATATCAACTGTTCGGATGTCTTCTTTACAAACCGACATAAACGACTTCATATTTAAAGCAACCTGGCTTGAACATTTGGGCTGGGCTATTTGATGTCTTCTGTACCGAGCCCGTTACTATAATTGAATTCAAATCCCCTCAAATAGCGATTGATAACCCCAGGGAGTGAGTTAAGATTGCAGCGAACCTGATGAGGCTGCGAATTACCACATCAAATCTGGGTCTCAAGGCTACAAAAAGTTCACGACAGGCTGTCCAACCACCACACAATCTTTTAGAAGAGAGCCAGTCCATCTTCAGCATTACACTCTCGTTCAAACCAGGGTTGGGCACAGCCTCTTAATACTATCAGATTCCCTACACCTTAAACGATAAGGGTTCCCGACCCGCAGGGTGTTAGAAGAATTGACCGTCAAAAGCATAAGAGATGAAATAATATGATCATCTTATGCCAGCTTAGACCAGCATTTAGGTAACTTCATCTCTGTAGCCTAAGTCTTAGAGGATATTTCTTCTGTTACCCACCGAGCTAACTTCCCATAATCTTCACTGTATCGACCACAGCCACCGTCAAGGGTACGTTGGGATATTCCAAGCCCGGGGCCGGGTTAAAATTGCAGTGAAGAAATTGCGTTGAGTCGAGCGCCGTGAAATCGTATTACTGGTAGAGACTAAGTCACTGTTGAAGGCTCCTCGATTGGTCACTCTGAATTAACAACAACAGAGAATAAGCTCTCTTCCCAGCCACTTACAAACACAGAAGGCCCGCATAAGAGGATGGGTAGCATTCACCTGTTTATACCCAATGTCATGAGCCTTACGGTATTGCTGGTTAGGCACCAGCTCATGTGGCATCTTCATCATGTGAGGGGGCTTGAGGGGGGTTAAAATTGCAGTGAAGCATTTGGGTACTGAGAAAGACAGCCTAGCGGCGACTGTGTCGGGCATCAACGTCTCCTCTCACAGTTCCCACATCTATCTTAGTCCTAGATATACAGATCTGTAGAGCATTCCCCCAAAGGCATACTTCACAACATCGCATTCTTAATTACACCATTGAGCATTTCGCCCACACCAACGGGGATAGCCAATACCTTCGTACAAAATTTACGCAGCAATGCCGTTCTCAGGCAATTGTAATACCAACGAATGCGCCTGATCCATCGTACAATTTCGTCCTGTTTCCGCCGTCCATGTCAAGCTGATACACTGAACCTCCCAGATCGGTCGCAAAGATGCGCCCATTCTTAGAGTCCAACTTAATTCCAATTGCCTCGTGCAATCCCCGAGACAGCACATCGTAGTCCTTGCCAATGACACTGGGACCCTCACATGCACTTCGGCCATCCAAACTAGCGCGGTTAATGGTGTTGCCATCCGGAAGCTCACCCCGATCTGTCCAGTAGAGCATGTTCGTAGCGTCGTCGACTTCAAGATCGATAGGCTCTGGGAGATCCTTGAACAGAACTTCGATGTCAGTTCTGTTGAGAACATTCTCTCCGGGAAGGAAGTCGATGTTTGCGCGGAAGATGCGGCCTTTTCCGCCCTTGGAAAATCCCTTCTGTGTCCAGTAAAACTTGCCAGTTGATGGCGAGACAGTGATACCGACACACCATCGAGTCTGGTCTGACTTGTGCTGCTCATCTCGCCAATCACCGGTTTGGATCAAGGTTTCGAGAGCTGAACCATCAAAGTTACAACGCATTACCCTCATTCCTTCGCGATCAGAGAAGTAAACCTTCGAGTTCTCGTTGTCAACTGTCAACTGCTTCGGCGTATGAACTGAACCTTGAGGAACGATTTCCTTGAGGTCCGATCCATCCAAGTTGCAGCTGTATACAGCTCCGTCGTTCTTGGAGAGCTTGCCCATGGTTGTGTAGAATAATTTGTTGGTTGAGGTGGAGATGTCGATACCGTCGGGCATACGTTGGCCTGAGATCAGTGTCTTCAGTGGCTTCCTGTCAGAAGAACCAACTAAGACGCGACCAGCTGTTAGACACGTAGCCTCATCACCAGCTGCCAGGCCAACATCCAAGAAGTAAAGCTGGGTCTCGTCTGACTTGGCTTTCTTCGCTGGTAACAAACCGCCCTTATCGCACTTGGCACCAAGCTTGCCCTCATCGATATACTTCTGAAGAAACTCAACAGGAGTATTAGGCAAGCCGCGCTCAGCAATGTAATGCTGCTCGATGAAAGACACAGTGTCAAGACCGACAGCATCCATCATAGCGACAGGTCCCTTCTCCTTAGCATACCACATCTCCTTAAAGAGTCTATCGATCTCCTCAGGTGTGGAAACGTCTTCGGCGAGAATGTTGAGGACTTCTCGCTTGATGGCAGCCCAGAGACGGTTGTAGATGAAACCAGTTGACTCCTTTCGCGCGACGTAGGGATGGAACTTGATACCTTCCAGCTTCTCGTACAGGAAGGGAAAGATGTTCTCAGCGGTCTCACCATCGGTCATGAGTTCGACCACACGGTAGTCGGGGGGCATATAATAATGCATGTTCAGCACGCGTCGCTTCGTCTCTGGCTTGAGATCTTCAACCATTTCTCTAGACTTATACGACGACGAGTTACTGCAAAGAATAGTGTCCTTTGATGTAAGGCGCTCGAGGTCGGCGAATGTTGAGATCTTGATGGGGAGTTTCTCGGGTACAGCTTCGATGACGAGCCAAGCTTTGGAAACAGCATCGGCAAGGTCGTCGACAGCTCGTACAAATCCTCTGACTGATGAGTCTGAGTATTCTGACATGCTGGTATTGCAGTATTCTACAGCCGCTGCTCGCTGTTCAGGGCTTGGGTCGCGGATGACAACGTCGTATCCGCTTGCTGCCCAGCCGCAGGCAATGCGGCGTCCGAGAACACCACCACCGAGAACGGTGACGGTTCGACCGTCAGTTGAAGGTAATGTGAATGAATCCATGATTATGGCTTAAGTATGTTGTATTCGAGAGACTGAGTGATAGAATATGAGAAAGATTGGTAACAATGGCAGGAAACGTATTATGGAGTCTACTCTCGACATCTTATACCAAGTTCCATTATGGCGGTCTTGCTATCGGGATCGCTCCGATCACTATTAGTCTAGCCGATCCGTCGTTCCGGTACATGGACTCGGAGGTCACGGCATGGTGACGGTGGTCAATGCGGAAGGGAAACGCGCGGAATTGGAGAATGAGGCTCAACCAAAAGTCGGAGTCACAAAGTCGCGATACCGACACTAGCTTAAGCATACGCGCAATTCATGCAATTTTTACAATGGTTCAGTTCTCCATTATGACGAAAATCGGTGTCAATTCAGACACTAATGCCGTCGTGTTTCTGGCATAAATCAGATCCACAAGAGGCGATGGATCATCTCCACCACTCGCCCTCGGTACTTGGTGGAAAAGTGGGTCTGCCATGGCTTTAGAATCTTCGAAGAATAGCATGTTTCCCACTTCAAAATGCTTAGCAGTCTGTTTCATCCTTTCTGCTCTCCACAGATCGCCATTCTCTTCCCAACTTTATTCACTGCTATTCCTTACCACCCAGCCTGGTAAATACCCCAATATCTCAGATCACCACGTAAGGTCTTGCAGATAGGTAAGCGACAAAAAAATTACTTTCTAATTACGAGGTTACCATAATAAAGTAGCTTCAGTGTTTATCTAAGTAAACATAAAGTAAACATAAAGTAATCGAATTATTTCATCTCTTATGCTTTTGGGGGCCAATTCTTCTAATACCATGAGGGTAGGCTACAATTACATCCAGTACTTAACTTTATGATTCTTCTGACCAGCTAGTCAACAGCCAATCTCCTGTCACAGAGCGACAGTATTGAAGGCTGTCATGCACGAGGTAGTGATAGAATGTCCTCATGGTCACACAATCTTAACATAACAATTACAACGAAGAGAGAATAGCGTAAATCATGCCTTAACCTGAATTACTAGAATGAAGCCAACGAGAAATATTTTGTAAGCCAAACCATCATATACAGAAATGCTCCTCTACTCTAAAATACAAAAATTTGATCCGACATCTTCGCTGAAGCCCCAGGCTGTTCAAAGCCCAACCCAACAAGCGCCTTCTTAGACGCATTTACCATCCCAGGCGGCCCACACAGCATCACCTTGGAATCTATCGTAGGCGCAGGCAACTTCTCCTTCATCAACTCCGGTGTGACATATCCCGAACCAAACTTCCAATCCTTAGGAGGCTGATCCAGCGTGTAATACACCTTGAAGTTCTTGGGATAGCGTCTAGCGAATCTATCCAGTTCTTCCCGCAGAAGAATGTCTTGTTCACTGCGGTTTGCGTAGATGAGAGAGACTTCTGTTGTATCGCGATCGTGCTCGCAGATAGCACGGATAACTTGGAACATCGGTGTGATACCAGTGCCACCAGCGATCATACCGATCTTTTTGCAAAGGTTAGGCTGGTACTTCATTGCGCCCTTGGGACCGCGGAAGAGGACCTCATCGCCGACTTCAAGGTGGGCCAGATAGTTGTTTGTCAACTTGCCATCGGGATAAACCTTGATAACCAGTTCAAGAATACCGAGGTCTGAGTTGTTGGACACAGGTGTATATGAACGAGCAACAGTTTCTCCACGTATGTCAGCCTTGATTGTGACGTGCTGTCCGATTGGCAGGCCGAGGATTGTGCTTGTTGTCGGCAGGTTGAAGGTAAGGCGGAAGACGTTGGGTGTAATCTGAGTCTTCTTTATCAGAGGAAGAGGAGAATAGGTTACTGGATCCAACAATCCTCGTTGCAACAAGGTGTCTTGCTGTGTTCGCTTAGGAACCTTCATGTGAGCAGGATAACTGGTGAAAGGCTTGCTCTCCATAGCCAACGTGGTAAAGCGCTGAGCAAGAACAGCATTCGTGATCGCAAGAGAGCCACCTCCAACGATGATTCCCTTGATAAAGCTTGATCCTGCAGAGTCATTTCTGAACGACGCAAGGATCCAATTAGGGACGGTGAAATTTTGTTGGCGGCCAAAGTAGTAGGCTCCTGCACCAGCAGCAAGAACAAAAGTCAAGTTTGCCAATTTTGACAATGACGATGATCCGCTAGCGACGGCCTTTGGTACAGCGACGGGAGCGAGAGGCTTGAGCTTGGGCTTCTTCTTCTCAAAACCCTTGATTTTGCCGACGAGAAGATCTTCCATGATTTGAAAGGCATCTTCTGAGTGGCCTGCGTTGTCGAAATCTTCACTGGCGTCGATGCCAGCTGCTTCTGTCAAGACATCTGCACCACCAGGGTGATCTCTGATGTATCGAGTTACATCATAAACTGACATGCCATTAGTTATGCTGTTACCGTGTAAAGGAAGAGGAATGGGTTACCGTTGCCGTGAATGATGATCCATGAATCGTCAGGCGTGTTATGCTCAGCTACTTGCTTGACGGTGTATTCCTCCATAGTGATTGAGATAGAGGGGATATCGGTGGGCATTAGGATAAAAACGAATACAAGTTTGTAACAACTATAACGACTGATGAAGTCAAAAAAACCGGCAACGCGAGTTTAAAATACGCTTTTAATACGTCCACGATTTACCCCCAATAGCCGCTCAGAAAATCGAAACATTGCCGTCTCGAATCAAGGGATTGTGCTGTTTATCGAGGCTGACGAAAACAAAGCTTTCAGGGGTTCATCGCCTCCACTGCGGGCCGGATCCAAGCTCCGTAGATGAAGCCGAAGCGCGAGCCCCGTTATGGACCCTACATGAGCCGAGGCCGGACTCGACTTCGGACTCCACTCCGATCAGAATGACGTGGCTGAAAATCAATGAATGCTGGTCTGTTCCGCAGTCACGTACCAAAATATGATCTTTGCTCTTTATGCAATTCCGCTCAAGAGCCGCGAGTGCCGCAAGTGCCGGCTCATCCCGATGAATGTCCAATGGGAAGAGAGATATTGATCAGGCCCAGATTTTCGAAAAGGCGGGAATAGAAAGAGATTGACGGATGTAACCATAAAATTTACATGAGACTTGGTCCAAACGTCATTCTTAGCGTTGATGCACATGCCTTGCATACTCCATAATATTTTCTTATCATGCAGGTTGCATGGGGTTTTCGCGGCGAGATGTTGAGGCGAGACTCCTTACTCATGCTCCAGTATTTCTGCAAGCTTGAGGTTCTCTTTATAATTGACGACCGACTCTTGGCCTGTTGCTTGTTATAATTTTGATTCAGAACTTACTGTACACAAAGTGTTTCATCATGTCAACGAAACAATTCCATCTCTTAGGCGAAGCTGCCTCTACAGCTCGAGAAATCGAGCTACCACCCAATGTAGACTTTGAAGAGCTACAGGGCATCGTCGCATCACACTTTGCAATCGTCAAGCCAAGCGGTAAGCTCCAAGTCGGCATTTCCCAAGACTCACCTGCCTAACAGTTTTAGGCGTCGGTTTCGTTCACGATGACCGTAAGCTCAACGCTGTCTCCGAAGTCCTTGAGACGGACGAACCCATCGCAGTCTCTATCAACGGTAACGCCGTCCGAGAAGTCCCCGGCCCAGGAGGCATCCCATACTTTGGCAACTATCTCGAAATCTACCCCGACCATCTCGGCAACCATCAACGACTCTTTGAGAAGTACGGACCGCTTTTTACAACAAACAGCATGGGCAACCGTCTGTACCAAACCAACAGCGCTGAATTATCCAACATCTTCCTTGCTGAAGACCACTACTTCACCAAGGACATTGTTCCTGGCCATCCTCTTCACCCTATCAAGAATCAAGAAGCAGGCGTCTTTTTGGCCGATACGGATACAGAACAGTGGAGACTTGCGCATAAGTTCCTTCCACCTGCGCTGGGACCGAAGGCTGTGAGGCATTATGCGCCTACCATGCAGCGCACAGTTGAGTCGTCGTTCAAGGTCTTTGACGAGCTTGACCAGAAGGGCGAAGCTTGGAACGTTTACCAGTATATGCTGAAGCTTGGATCTCAAGCTGTAGGCAAGCTCGTGTTAGGTATGGACTTTGCCCACTTTGAGGAAGTTGACGCCCCTCTGCATGAGATGGTTCTCAAGATTGCGGAGAACTTGGAACTGAATAAGCGTGTGTCTTCTATGGGTGCTTGGTATGCCAAGATGCCTTTTGGCGATCCTAAGAAGGTGAGGGATACTATGGCTAGAATCATGGAGATGATGGATGAGTCCATTGCAAGAGCTTCGAAGGGTCAAGAGGATCTGGAGCTTCAGGATGCGGCTCTCAAGGCTGACAATGTTGTTGGTAAGTCAGTCGACAAGCTATTATTTGGACACATGCTAACCTTGAACAGACTACTTCCTCCGAGCTACGGATAACAAGGGTAACAAGCTCCCACCTTCACAGTTCGCCCCCGCGCTCCTAGTCGCCACAGCCGCCGGCTTCACGACCACATCCTCTCTGTTGTCATGGTTGATCTACAGTCTTGTCAAGTACCCAGGAAACCAGGACCGTCTTCTCCAAGAACTGATCGACAACGACTGGGATGAAGATACGCAAGTCACAGCCGACACCACAGCGAAACTGACCTTCCTCGACAAATTCATCAAGGAAACACAACGTCTTCACAACCCGTCTTTCCAGCCCGGCCGCACAGCAAAGGTAGATATGATCCTACCGGGCGGCTACCGTCTTCCCAAGGGTGCGGTTGTTATCTCAGCACTACACCACATGCACAATAACAAGGACGTGTGGGAGAATCCCGGCCGTTTCGATCCTGATCGTTGGGATACAGAACAGGTCAAGAATAGACCTCCTGGGTCATACATTCCTTTCGCGACGGGACCAAGAATGTGCGTCGGATTCAACTTTGCGTTGCAGGAGATCAAGGTCTTCTTGCCAAAGCTTGTTTATCGGTATAAGTTCAGTTTGGCGCAAGATGGCCCGATTGAGTACGACCCGTACTTTCAGCTTATTCGGCCGAATAACTTGTATATTCAGGCTGAGAAGAGAGTGAAGTGGCCGCCCAAGTCGGAGTAGATACATAATACTAGGGAGTGAACGGTAGATAATGCAACATATGATTTGAGCTGGTCTGTTAGGTCTATACAAGTTGCAGTGATTCATGCTGGTCCTAATTCAGTTAACCCCCCTGTACCACACTTGACTATTATTGCAATGTCTTCAAATCAAGAGTCAAGCTCGGTGTGCCTTCAAAGCCGGTGGGCATAGTGTAGGTAAAGTTCCACAACTCAAAGTCCCTCACAGTCTGCGAAGCTCCACCATAGGCACCACCAAAGCTCAACTCAAAGTTGGGATCAACGTTGCCAGAGACGTTAACGCGCAAGTTTGGCAAATCGTCCCAACTCTTAATAGTAGGCTTTTCAATAAAAGTTCCCACCAACAAAGAGAACTTCGAGCTCGAGTTTCCACGTGGGTACGAAAGATGAAGTTTACCCGGGGTGACTTGAACGTCCAAAGCGGTCTCGGTTGGGTAAAGCTAAGAAGATATCAGCACTACCTCTCATGCTAGACTATCAATCACTTTTGACTTACCGAGATGAACGATATCTCCTTTCCAGTATTCCATTGAACGACAGCGGGGTTATACGATTCCTGACTCTGAGCAGGTCCACCGAGCGATATCTGTCTAAACGACTGTGCACCAATGGTAAGATCCTCTGAAACCCAAGTCGAAATGTTTCGGGGGACAGTGTCGAATGGTGGGTAGTAAGTGCTGGCTGTAAAATTGTGCTCTCCCTTAAAGGTCTTGAGACCTTGGAGAACTTGCTTGGGGATGAGCTTCTCATGGGTCTTGGACAATGCTGCAAATAGAGGTGCCCATGCGTAGTCGGCCGAGTGGGACATAACTTGGGGCTGCCATATCAGGATTAGCATCTTGCTCGAGATCAATCATTATCGGTGTCCAACCTTTTGGATGAGAGAAGAGTTCTCTTTGCCGATAAATGCCCAGAACCAAAGCGCCATAAGACTCAGATACCGGTTCATATCATACCCATACGCGCGATCCCAAGGACCAGCCATGTTCTTCATCTTCGGATGCCAAAGTTCTCCCACTGCCTCCCAAGTATGTTTAATCATCTCAGGCCCCGACTTTGCCATAATCGAGTCTTTAGGAAGATATTTACTCCACAGCGTAAGGCCGTACAGTGAGACGCCAGTGTAGGTACCTGAGTTGAACTCAGAGAGAGTATTGGCACGATTAAATAGGTTGATAATGTCTTTGGCATATCGCTCGCCGCTTCTTGTCATGTTTGACTCCTTCAGACGTCGTCCAGTCCATCCTGACATGAAAGCTCGCATGATGACCTACAGACAGAATCAGTCGGTGTGCTGTTTAAAGTTCGGAAGACTTACTGGATTGCTGTAGGACGGGTACAGGTTATCTTTTTTGGGATCTAGGTTACCAAAGCGATACTCGTCGCCCTTGGTAGCGTTGTGGAGGGACTCAAGCATCAAGTCCTGGGTTGTCTTGCTGATGAGCTTTGGGAACTCTTCAAGAGCCATGATGAAAGTCGTTCCAACGAAACCTCTCCAGTTGGGGTCCCATGAGTTGTATATATTAGCAGAATAACTGGCTGATCCCACCGACGGCTCCTCGGGTGTTATTTGGTACGCGCCGTACCTCAAACTTGTCAGCTCATGTCGCATTCTCCACAGTATCTAACAATCTCACCACTCATCCGCAGGATTTTTATGTTGCCCAGCGATAATGTTTCTGATAATCTTTTCGGCTTCGGAAGCGTCGCGACCCTTGTTGCGAGCTAACAGTCCGAAAGCGTACCATGCCGAGCTCCGAGTCTCGTGTCGCAGAGCTGCCGCGCCGCTGAAGTCGTACAAATATCCAGCTCTGCTATCATAATATGTATCCATCCAGTCCATGCTTTCAGTGAAAAGCTCTTTGGAGTTGGCCGATAGCTTATCGACGTATGAAGTCGTAGCCGAGGCAGCCACGGCCACAAGGCCGAACATATGCATCCGCATGACTGACAAAGAAGTATGGAGTCCCAATCAGCAGAATTTAGCAAATGGTTGAGGCAACGGTGATGATGAATAAGGAATGAGAGACTTCTTTGTATGAGGTATAAATCACCTAGGTTATATAGTACTGTTCTCTATCACGGAGACGACATTTTCCCCACCTCTCCTTATCTGGCACTGAGTGAACGTTGCAACAATTAGCGGGCATTTACCCCAATGAGTCCATTTTTCACGATGCAACTGGTGTTGGTTTAGTCGATCCGGACTTCTTTCCAGTCTGGACTAACGCTTGGTGGGGAAACGATAAACAAAACAGGGATTAGGATCTGCGGAAGAATAGCTCAATTTGCTATGGCTCTTTATGCAGTTGCAACGTTTAGATATCGTTTCCGGGTACACTTCACTCCTGTAGCCTTGCAGCTTACAACCTAACTAAACCTAGCTTGTGGTCTCTTTTGCTCATCTGTGAACTAAAGTATTCGACGGGATGAGTTGAGTTATTGCCGGTGGTGGCCCCGAGCACTAATGTATTAACGAAGCTTAAAGCAAAGCTTGGAAATTTAACATTCCTCCTGTTCAGTCCAACTTTGTTCATCCATCCCTCCTGGATTCTCTGGTGGTCCACTCTCATACCACCGCCGCCCGTGTTGCGTCCTGAAGAGGCCAACACGCTCGTAATAATGACCAACCTTCTAAACCAGCATCGCGGTATTCTGGGAATCCTGTCTTGGACCGGGGAGAAAAGCCATAAAGCTACGATTGGGAGCACAGGCGAATGACTGGTCATAGGATTCGAGCTTTGAGAAGACAGGTCCGTAAGACTTTGTTGACGAATAAACATAGATGCCTTCGTCCCATATATGCGGTTGCCTCCTTGATTCAGACTCTTGCTGTAAGTGGCGATCATCTGTAACTTGAACGCCCATGGTCCACTCTTCAATGTAGATAGCACTTGAGTAACGATCCTGCAATGAAGGCGGCCGACAATCGAAGTCGATATCATCGAGACAAACTTTATCGCCCTGGTTGTCTTCCAGAAAAACACGAACGTCGTCACGATATTTTCTGCCCTTGTGATATATCCTTCCCACCCAACCCATGACCAACTGGGAAACGAAATTTCACCAGGTGCGAAGCCCTGGAACCTACAAGTAGATGCAGACCAAGACAGGCGAAAGGCAAAGCGTGTTGATCTAGACCAACTGGTCTTCATTTGGGTGCTGCTGCGAGATATGTCGATGTCTTTGAGGAATATTGGAAGCCCTCAAAAGCTATAAACTGGCCTTTTAGCCTTTTCAAAAATATTCAGAATCCCTCTGAAGGCGTTCAAGGCGTCGGAACGATATGTGAGCTTTTTTGTTGAGTATTCTTCGACATGATCCATAAACTCCCTTGGGACTAGTCCTGGAGTTTTGGGTGACAAGGCAGCCATGCTCCACGTGAACGCGTTAATTTTCCCTTTCCTGTAATTATGTAGGAGGTCCAGGTCAATTTGTAGAACCTCAGTGCAGTTCATTCCGTTGCATTCAAAAAGCATCTGGGTCTCAGTGAAAACGAGTCGTCTTTAGATAATGCACTCTCTTGGTAGGTCCAACCTCGGGTGTACCACTTAGATGCCTGGAGAGTGTGCTTTCCGCTGGGTAAAGTTTTTATAATGGTCCGGCCTTTGCATTGGAACTTCTGTTGCTGCACTCTTGGGGTCTTATTAATTCCGGGTAAACCGTAATTTGGACCAGCACCTGCAGCTGCAATAATCGTCAGGGTAGCGTTGGCGTAGATCAAATCCATCTGCCTCATTCGCTGACTCTTGTCGATATCGTCCACTTGGTTGATGCAAATCTTATCTACCCAAAGGTAGAAGAAGCCGAGCACTTGCGTTACAACAAGCGCATCCTCGACTACCTTATCGAACTTGCGCTTGGTCGCAGACTTTGGTGCAGAGGTGGAAGATGAACCAGACACAGGAGGATCTCCCCATACATAAGACAATGCCACATACTGACATCCCATGGTCGCGTCTACCACTCGCCGGGTCCGACAATCGATAATACGAAAACGGCGAAGTTGTGCAAAAGTCTTTCTGGAACAGCGCGTCGAGTGGTTCTTATCGCAATAGTCCATCCACGTGTTTACAAGGCCCAGGTCGCAGCGTTGTGATTGGAGTGTACGGACTCGACAAACGTTTAGAGGTTCGACTGGTAAATCCAAACTCAAGTATCCAGTTACGTCTAAATGATCGCTTGTTGTATAAGCATCAAGGTATCCAGAGCTTCTCGAGTTTGATGTCTCTGGAACGACGCCCAGAAGATTATTGTCTTCATATCTTGGCTGACCATAACTTGTGCTAAAGAATCCTGTCAGGCTGTTGATAGCACTGAAAATTCTCAGATGACATTGCTTACCACTGGCCTGCAGACTAGGCGATGTGACACTCAGGAACATCTTACAAATGTGACAATGAGATGCAGCAAGATCAATAACCGAGCCAAGATTCATGACAAAGGACCAATCATATTTGTATTTCCGAGTAAAGATTTCGTCAAAGTCAATTGCCCGACACCGACTGCACATATTGCCATCGCCAGACGGTGTGACTGAAGAATCAGATGTTGGTTCTTTCTCAAAAGTCGGCTGGCCATTGTCACTGGCAAAGTCTTCGAAGGGTCGCTTGTGAGAGGTCCGAATTGTATGAGCCATAGCACCTTTTTAAGCGGTAAAAGGAATGGTTGATTGATGAAGCGAACATCGAGGATACATCGCGGGTCTTATGCAAATTGACTTCTTTCCGTTACCCCTCTCTAAAGTTGTACAAGCAAAAAGTACTCCTCGTTGAGCTGTTCGGTCAGTGCCCCTCGATGAACCAACGAGTAAGTACGAGTGTCACTTCGAATGAGAGTACATGCCCACTGCTCATGCTGTGTTATCTACTATCGGTACTGATATCAGTGGCTGCCTTTGGACAAGAAATACAACGGGCGCGACATCCTATGCGTTGTAAGTCTAGACTGAAGTGGAAAGGAAGAGTGTTAGTACGCCAACCTGCCCTCGCCAACGCCCACCAGAAAAGCAGCAACACTATTCAGACGCAGTAGACACATCCAGCACGCCAGGATATATGGTATACATGGTATAGTATTGATCATGGAGAAACGCGACGCGACGCGAGGTGGATTTCAGAAACACAGCCGCAGGGAGACGCGCTCGCGCGTCATTGAACGCCGCTCAGAGGTACACGCGCAGGTATTTTGTATCTACACTAAAGTTCGCCAAAAGAGCATTCCAAAAGGTCGGGGACCACACCTTGGCTTCAACGACGATGGGAGGAATGCAGGGGCAGTGAAGGAGCGTGAATGCGGCGTGACGTCGCAAGGAAAAGCCCAATAGCTAGGCGCGATCAATGTAGGACGGAGAGGCGGGGTTATTGTGGTGGGCCGTTAACGAGGAAGCGAGGTGACATTGAGTGCAGCGCCATCGCGATTGATGAATCTGGCCGGCGCGATTGAAGAGAATAACTCCCTACTCAAACAATAAAAGATGCTGGACTTGCATCAGCAGCAAGGCCATGGATCTGACGATGTTTATTTTGAACTGGCGCGTAGAGAACGGGGGCTGATTCCAAGGGCAAGGGAAAACGCGTCCAGCAATCGCCACAAATGTGAAGTGTCACTCAAGCTTGCGATGATCACCGGTACCGGATACCTATGTCAGCAACAAAAGACAGTAAAACCAGACCCTCTGACCTCCAGATTAGCAAGGAAGCTTTGTTTCAAGTTATAAAAGACTACGAGACGCAATAACTCATCAGGATGGTGGGATTGATCGCACATTGGTTCTGTAATTCCCTTGTTGAAAATGTAGTCCCGGGTAGGTTTCTTATCTTATCACCTTATCTTATCCAACAGCTAACGTGTGCCGCCTTTCTGCGTTTTGGAATGACATCAACAATGGGGGTGTCAGAGGAAGTGAAGTATTTTAGTCTTGCTTGAACACCCGTCTTGACTGTCCAGTATCCTTTCAAGGCCGACTACTCTCCGTTTGCCGATCGACAACGCCCATCTAGCAGCTTATCGCGTCTCCACATCTCTTCCACAGCGATCAATGTCCTCGACCTTCTTCCGGACTCTTGTCTTTGACGCGCTCTCAGCCCATAGCTTTGCCGCGCTCTTGATGCTATTGTCGTTTTCTCACTAGCCTCGCGTGTCGCATCCCGCATATTGCATTCCGATCATGCTCTCCCATCTCGACGCGTCTAGCTACGCTTGTAAGCCACGCCGCGTGATCCTCAACGTGCACCATGGAGGGATGACTGTTTGCTAGTCTCTGTCTCCAGCGCAATTGACACGTGAGTATTGATCGTCCGATCTTGTACATACCAAGCTAACGCGTATTAGCTTTCCGTTGCAATAAACCCATCCACGATCCGAACACGAACCGAACCATACGATACGACCGAGAAGAAAGACCAAGTCAATGAGACATGCTCAGCACTGTGATTTAACGAGTATTGGCAAGACCAAGCTCTAAGTGCGAACATTGTCGATATTTGACATCAACACACTGTTCCACTCCCATACTTGCTCCAGAATGTAGCCAAGAACTCGGGGGTCCTGTTTGATGTCTTCAAACAGTGATCACCGCGATCGGTTGATACAAGCGTGCCTTCTCGGCGGGCCTGCAGACTTTCTCAAAGCAGAGCCTGCCCGAGAATTAGCGTGTTCTGTACTGGCCCCATCTTTCTACTTCATGTATGACCACTGTCCCAATATAGGGTCCTCCCCACTGAGGTCGACACTCATTATATCGGCTGTACCGCAGTGACTACCGACCTGGCGTGTTCCAGCCTCACCCTCCGGCTTGACTCCCGTTTCAACCCTCGTCGTAGCCTAACTTCAACGCTGACGTCGGCTCGTTCGGAAGTCATTTACCAGAAGCGCTCTCCTGGTCTTGCACGGTCGAACGCTTCCTAGCCCTGCTGAGTTTGTGGTATCTCAGAACTGGGCTTTACCTTGGTTCAATATGTAGGCCCTTCGGGGAGACCGAACTCATACTCATGGAGTGCCTACATCACAGTACTTTCCCCGTCTCTTTGTTCCTCACGCGTCGCTCCTGTCGCCTTCTCCTTGAGCTCATGCCTGGAATGGCTTGCGTGCTATATCCTTGGCTCAAACGACGCGGCGCTGCGAAGGCGAACCGGCCCAATTGATGCCTACCGGATGTATACCGCGCCACTACATATGGCCTCTTGGGTTTGGACATCCAACGATATACTCCATCTTGCCGCTCTTTATCATCCCAAAGAGATTGATGGTCATGGTTCTCTTACAATGGAGTTCAATAAGGGTTTTCGGACCTTTCGAAGAAGGATATACCCACTGACTCCGCGAATGTAGCGTGCGGGCGGCCGAGAACATGTATGGGCATCGCTCGGCTTGCACCAACAACAGCGAGCTTCTGATAATAGTTGTCGCTCCCTGACATAGCCGTCCCTCTTGCGGTGCACTCATCTTTTTGCCGCAATCCTTCAATAGTCGTCTATTATAGTAGCCCACATCGTGAGTGAACCATTGGAGGCTACGACAATAGTAACTAACACCATACTCGCTGTCCAGGTAAGTGGTAGGCCATTATAGTTAAACTTTATCGTAGACTGGCACTATCGATGGTTTGGTGATTAAGCCAGAGGGCTCTGACTGTAGCACTTGTTACGAGGCAATATATAGAACGACTTCAATATATCGCCTCTTCCCATTCTCCTTATCATTTCCGTCTCGTCTCGTTTGTGGGATGGTGTTTAGTCCAACGCTACCCCTACTAATTCCTAAGTCACCACTGCTTCCGATATTTTCACTCCATTACCCTTGCTCTTTTTAAAGCTTTATTCTTTGTTCCATCAGGCAGTATTCCTTACTGGTCTAGATGGCCACATCGGCGATCAGCCACAACTCGCAAGTGCTTGCATAGTAACATCAAAGATCAGCAGGGCACAACATCTGCCCAATTACCATCATCAAACAATGGACAACGCCATCCACTATATCAGAAATCACTTACGGGCTTACATTAGGAATTTGTAAGACGGACTCGCTGACTTTCACTTGAGTTGTCGACCAGGAGGAGGAGGAGATATCTTTTAGGATCAGTCGCTCGTCATCAGCAGAGCTACAAGAGGTTCTGCTACCCTTGCAGATAATATACTCTGCATTACCAGCACATCGATGACGGTTCTTACACAGCATACCGAGAATGAAAAGCGTTCGTAGAGCTTTCGAAATTAGATAAATCTAAGTTAGATAGCTCAATAATACTATAACACGTAAGACCTCTTCTTAGTTAGGGCCCACGAGGACATTAAAATTAGGACCATTAGGGCCCATATTGTCCCACGCTTCCTTTTTAACCTTTTCTGTCCAGGCCTGATAACCTTCCGGGTCACCATGCTGAAGTGCCATTTCATATGCAGCTCTGGCGCCTTGGTACTGGTGCTTGGCGTGCATGTAGGGAGGGTACTGCTTTGCTTTTTAGAAACCTGCTGCGAAAAGGTTTTACCAACATGACTTACGTTTTGAGCTGCCCAGGCGTCAAATGCGACACCATCAGTTAAGCCCATTGATTCCTCCTGCTCATACACGGCCTTAGCGGCCTGTTCCTGACTGACTATTTGATCGAAGGCAACTTGGAACTTCTCCTTTGAGTCTTGGATACGAGCTTGATCGGCCATTCTGAGTGTCTATGGAAGTGTAGTTAAGAGGTGAAAAATTGATAGTGATGAGGAGTGTGAGCGGAATGTCAGAAGATGGGCTCTGGAATGCGCATTTATAGACAACTTGCGTCTCTACTGTGGCTCTCCATGACGTATGGAAGATTTAGGTATGCCTCTGCAGCCAAGGTAGTTCACTAAGCTTCTTTCCGTCCGATCAACAGTAGCGCTATGACAGTACGGTGCAATAAGTTGCTGTAGGTCTCAGTTTCAGCTAGAAGCTTACCGCCGATCATGTCCTATTCAAAGCTTTGTTACTACTGCTTATCAAACCCGATTAGGAGCGACCCATTTTCTAAAAGAAGTTATGGGCTGGAACCATCATCAGAGTGCAGCTAGATCATATTTCTGGTAATAAAAAACAAGGACGAATTGACAACTTAGCAAGCCGTGGCAAGGGGAAGCATACCGTAGTCTACAGCAGACTACTGGGGGAAGCGTGCGATGACGTTGAGGGTTCTGGGCATATGGTGCTTCAGCGAGAGCAGCCAATAGATAGAATAGGCGGCTGCCTGAAGTCTCCTTGCCTACGGCATGGACCCAGTGAGAATCTGGACCTGCTCATCGATCTGATTGAGGCTAGGCAGGGCTTCTATAGTCTCATGCAAAAGCGGCCGCTCTAGGGTAAATCTTCAAATATATCAATTCTATTTACAAACGCATGCGTTGCACTCGTGATAGGCTTGACCCTGAAGGGGAAAGTACAGTTCCCAGATCCCGATGCCTGCAGGGGTAGATTATAGCATCGCCGTCGCTTTCTGATACCACCGCTCCTCATGAAGTGACTTGGGGAACACTGACTTCTGTGCAACTGATCCCCCAACACTCGTCCTGGATAGTGGCTCACGTCTAGCTCAAGGCTTTCTGAGGAGCGAGTCCACCAAAGTGTACAGATCGAATTAACACAATATCAATCACAGATTGTAAACGTGGTTCGCATTATCTGTGGTTATTATTATGTTGATTTGACCTGTATACTTTGAAGGAGCTGCTTCTAAGAAATGCTCGAAATAGCTTGCCACGTCCTCTTTACTCTTACGGTTTAACTTTCAACTTCTCGTTTGACGGTAATAACTCTGAAGCAATCGGACCGTAGCACATGTGGTAAATGCACTCGCAGATGGTGGGCTTCAAGATATGCACGTGTAAGTAATTAACTACCTAGACGGAGGCCTGTGCATTCCTATTATTGGTGCTCTTTTGCTTGTTCGTCCTCCATGTGTAGTATTCCCCTCCAGTCATAACAGGGTATTTCATAGGGTTCGTCTCACTAACACAAGTAGCCACAGGCTCCAACAGCTTGCTTCTATCAAACCCAAAGAAGAAAGGCGCCGAGTATCTTTCCCGACCACTCTTGTTGATCACTCGGTGAACTGTAGAAACAAAGAAGTCATTGGTCTGTCGCATGAAGCAGTCTGCGATGTTAACGACCAGGGAGCCAGGGATAGGCTTCGCCTTGACCCAAGTACCACTCTTGCTCAACACCTCAAGACCGCCGGCTGAGTCTTGAGTGACCATTGTAAAGCACTCGACGTCTCTATGGGCGCCGATACCATTTTGGTCGTCTGCTGAGTGACTCTGCTCTGGGTAGTGCAAGATACGCATACCGGCTTCTGGCTTGCGGATATACTCGTCGAAAGAGTTCTCGGGCAGATGAAGAGCGAGTGCAAAGATGCGAGTTAGTTGACGTGCTAGACGTAGTAGCTCGGTGTGGCAGGCGTAGAGACCTTCTCGGAATCCGGGGACATCTGACGGCCAGATGCTTACTGAGGCCTCACAGCCTTCGACTGCTTCGGGGTCTTCTTTAGGGTCATAGGCCCAGTTGAAGGCTTCGCTGAGATCTTCACTGTGTTAACACAGAAACATTCATCTGTTAACGATAAACCCACCTTGATGTTTCCATCCATTACGATTGTAACACTTCATCGGGTGATATCCAACATACTCATTGGGTACCAACCCAGTGAACACCTCCATCTTCTTCTCCTCTGGCAAAGCAAAGAAACGCTTAGCTTGCTCCAGAGCACCCTCTGCATACTTCCCATCAATGCCCTACTGAACTGTTAGATGAGCTATCTGTCGCTGTACTAGCCAAGACTCACATGGTTGATTAGGTAGAAGAACCCAATCTCTCGTGATGCAGTGCGTATCTCATCAGCGACAGCCTGCCGGTCCTCGAGCTTGTCGCTCCAGATTCGGGATGCATCGATAACTGGGATGATATCAAGCTCGGTTGATTGGTTGGAGTTAAAGCTGAAGACGTTTCCGTTTTGAAGGGTTACGGTCTTAGCTTTGCTTGTGGGGGTGGTTTCTGTTGCTGATGTGGACATGGTTCGTGATTGAGGCAATGCTGAAATTGGATGCTGTAGTAGCGATATCTGTTGTATTGCCCAACTTCAGACCGCTGACCTTATTGTCATTTATATTTCTACGTTACGTGTTGAAACTGTAGCATCTGAGAACTTCTACATGACTTTCTCCCGACTCTCCCCAGCCAGCTGATTGTGGGCCAATTTCTAAGCTGTTAAATGGTTAAACTGCTAAACTTTGTGTCAAATGATAAGACTACCTGACACTGCCCACCAATGAGACGCTCTTGATTGAGGGTTATCGCTTCCCCGCGTTCTTATCGTCTTAGCCGATCAACGGTTCCCAGGTTAGTGGACGAACTTATTGCCTATCAGCGCTAGCTTCCTCTGATGCACCCCAGATAAAGCAATCTCAAGATAGATCGGGTATTGTTCGAGATACGATCATAAACATGGGGTCCATATTAAGAGCTCTTGTTCCTCACAGGGAAGTGAGTTGTTTATTCGGTTGAGCATTGAAACATTCACTCAGACTTCACCATAAACGCCCTCGCAATGGTAAAATCATCAACCTTCTCAAGCTTCGTTTCCAAGTTCGAGGTTCAGCGCGATCAAGATGCTGATGTCGATATCTACGTCAACAAGGATACTCGTCTACTTCCCTCTTCAAGACGTCTCTATGGCCTTTGGGAGTTTGTCGGCTTATGGATGGTCACCGGATCATTCAACGTCGGAGGTTGGACAACTGGCTCTGCCTTGATCTCGCTCGGCCTTAATGTCTGGGTGAGTCCTCTCATGACCCTTAATTATCGAATTTGATAACTGACATCTGGCATTTAGCAATCAATGTTGGCCATTGTAGTTGCGCACACTATTGCTGGACTCCTCTGTGTCGCTGGAGGCCATCCTGGTGCTAAATGGCACATCGGCTTTCCCTTATGGATGAAGCAGAACTGGGGTATCTGGGGATATCTCTTCCCTATGGTAGGTCTGTTCTAGTCCTGTAGTTTGAGAAATAACACGGCTAATCCTTTCGCAGGCTATTCGTGTTTTCTTATCATTTGTCTGGACATCGACCAACGTCTGGTACGGCTGCCAATGTCTAAAAGTCCTCCTTACCTGCATCTGGCCTTCTTTCCGAGATCTCAACACGGAGTTGGCGGGTGGAACCATGCAGACATGCGACATAGTATCTTTTGTTCTTTACCTCGTCCTCTGCGTACCCTTGGTGGCGCTCAGCCCTGAGAACTACCGAAAACCATTTTTCATCGCCTCAACCACTGTTGCAGCTACTGTGTTTGCTCTTCTTATCTGGTCGACTGTCAGAGCTCAAGGTGGTGGTGCTTTGTTGGCTGATGTGTCAGGCGTCTCCGGTATCGCTCCAGCGAAAGGAGGACAGCTTGGATGGGCGTTTGTCACTGCTGTAACTGCGAATATTGGTGGTATCGCTACGCATATGTGGTCGCAGTCAGATTACACGCGGTACGCTCGCAAGCCAGGTGACCAGATATTGGCTCAGCTCATCATGGTCCCCCTCGGCACTATTGTCGTGGGCTGCATTGGCATCATCTGCACATCTTGTGCTGCAACTCTATACCCCGAGAATGAAAAGTTGCTTTGGCAGCCATACGTCTTCCTCGATACCATCCGAGAACAGGAGAACAACCGCAGAGCCAGAGCAGGTATCGCATTTGCTAGCATTGCCTTCATGTTCTCCCAGTTTGGTATGGTAGTTGCGTCTAACCTTGTTGTCGCTGGCATTGACTTGGCCGCTCTTCTCCCACGATGGTTCACTATTCGGCGAGGAGCTTATGCGACTCTTGCTTCTGCATTCATAATGCAGCCCTGGTCACTCCTCAACAGTGCTACCAGCTTCTTGACCGTCGTCGGCAGTTTTAACGTCTTTCTCGGGCCACTGATGGGCATTATGTTTGCCGATTACTTCATCCTTCGCAAGCGCACCATTAAGCTCAGTGAGCTATACTCCAGCTCACAAGAGAGTATTTATTGGTACAGAAAAGGCTGGAACTGGCGCGCTGCTATATCATGGATTCTTGGGGTCTGGTTCTTGCTTCCTGGACTTGCGCAGAGGGGGATGGACCCCAGGGGTTTTTGGGGTGGCTGGACTCGGCTTTATCAGATTGGATGGTTTGCGGGATGTTTTGTTTCTGGAGCAATCTTCCTCGGTCTGGATTACTTCTGGCCTATGCCTGAGAAGCTTGCAGTTGATGATGTGGACTACTTTGGCACTTTCGGCGATGCTGATGTTCTTCGGGATGTTGAGGAGAAGGGTTCTTCAAGCTCACTGCAAGATGATAAGCGGAAAGTCGACGAAAATGCCTCTGAAGCTTAGCTTGTCAGAGTACATCTGGTACTTATAAAGCCATATTAAATTCTTTGCACATCAAAGCAACAGCCAGTGACACCTGACCGTAGCTACGTCTCTTTGCTCTGAACTATGTGCGCTACCGATAATTGCCATCCATGCACAGCTGCAGCTGAGATGCCACTGACATGACATTTATGCGACAAAGAACTGCCCTGCCGAAGGACCGACCGAGTGCAGCTTCTGGAAAACAAGGACTTTCCATTGGTTGTTTGATCACCATCGATTGTTAGATAGTTCTCTTAGATCCTCTCCGGGGGAGACAGACGAGGAGTCTGCGTGTAGCTAGATTGATATATAACGAGATGCGGGAAATAAGTACCCGGTGGTCGATCCCTGTTTCAGTCGCTTTCTGTACTTGCCCCCGCCTGATCTCAGTGACTATCGTTCTTACGGTTCCAACTCCGGCCCCTGGTTTTTGTCTGTAAATATGCTATACTATGTAGCAAAACTTAGCAAATTGAGGAACTAGGATTTATTGCCAAGAATTCCTTCAAAATACGTGTCCTTTTGCTCTTCTTTTACCACCTTCTATTATTTGCCTGAAGATAATCCAGACCTCGTCCACAGTGGGCCGATGAGAATTAAGCTTGCATTGTCGGCCCCTCCTCCCGGCGAACTCAGGATAATGCACTGAACCATGCGGTGGATCTTCCGCCGTGTTTTCGGATTCCTGCTTCTGCTATTGGTGGTTACTCGCTATTTTCTTACATTTTAACATGGTTCCATGCAATCGCCTCCTTTCGGCAGTTCAAAGATTAGCTAAGAAAGAGTGTGCGGATACTACCCCGCCAAACCCAACCCGGGTATTAGGTATCCGGAGCTTACACTGTCAGACTACAACTGTGTCTTGATATATAAAGCCTTCCATTGACTGGTAATATCATCTTTGCTTTTCTACTTTCAGCTTCTTACATATTACACAAGTTCTGACTTACATCTTTCATCTCTATACGTTCGTGACCAATATGGCCAACTACTCTCTTAGCGACACCCAGCAACAGCTCATCAAGGACGCTGCTTCATTTGCTGACAAGGAACTCAGTGGGGCACGTCAGACATACCAACATCTGTCAACCCAGCGAGAAAGATTCTTAACAGTCAGGCCATTCTTTCAGAAGATTGTTGAGGCTGGCTACCTCAAGGCCTTTATCCCAGCGCCAGATGGAGGAACCTGTGAATCCTTCCTGGGCATGTCTTTGATCCTTGAAGAGCTTTATACTGCTGACACCAGTGTGAATGTCGCACTTATCGGAACAGCTCTTGGACTGATGCCCTTGATCCTTGGTGGTACAAAGGAACAGAAAGATCAGTTCTTGAAGCCTTTTCTCAGTGGCAAAGGTGATGCGCTTGCCAGTCTTGCCCATTCTGAGCCTGGTGGCACAGCCAATTGGCTAGAGAAAGGTGGCAGAGGACTAGGTGTCACTGCGAAGAAGGAGGGAGATTATTACATTGTGAATGGCGAGAAGGTAAGCACGAAACCAACCTCATCAGTTAAGAATCTAACAATTCCCGTAGCAATGGACAACCAACAGTGGTGGTTGGGATGAAAAGGGTGCTGCGCTAACTTGTCTCTGTGTTCGCTATTCCGAGGATGGTGGCCCTGAGAAGCCAGATGTTGACCCTAGGGATAACATCATGATCTTGCTTGTTACCCGAGACATCATTGAGAAGAACGATCCTGATTCCTACAAGATTCTCTCAGAGCCTGAGCTCATGGGACATGGCGGTGCCAGTGGCCCCCACACAAGGTATACCAACTTCAAGGTCCCCGCAGACCGTCTTCTCTGCGCACGCGGCGACGCCACAGCCACCGTGATCGAGACAGCATTCGGTATCACTGCGGCTCTGGTCGGTGCACTGGCATGTGGTACCATGCGAACTGTTTTCGAATCAGCCCTCAAGTTTGCCAAGGAAGACCACCGAGGCGGCAGTGTCCCCATCATTCAGAGGCAGAGCGTGGCAGATCTGCTTATCAACTGTAAGATCAAGATTGATATCTCCCGACTTATGGTCCGTAATGCTCTGGATAGCATTGATAGAGGCAGAGGAGACACTGCTAGCAGACTTGAAAGCTGCTTGCAAGCCAAGATCTACAGTGGAGAGGCTGCTGTGCAGGCTATCTGGGAGGCGATGCAGGCTGTCGGAATGTAAGTGATCCCTCTCGATTGATATATGCAACAACTAATCTGATGACCTATAGGAGATCTTACCTTGCTGATATGGGATTCGGAAACCTTCTCAATGATGCGGCCGTCTTTTCCTTGTTTGACGGAGGCAACGTTGGTGTTAGGAGGAGACAGTATGAGAGAATTATGCAAGCTGCTGATTACGAACCATGGAAGGCTTCCATGTAGAAGGAATCAATAATGTTCATGTTTAGCTATTATTTAAGAAATAGTTGAATGAAACTGCTTTAGTTAAATTACTCGCTGACGTTAACTTTCCATTGTATACAGCGCTCTTTAGCTCAAATTCTGAGGTGCTGTCTCCGATTATCGGCATTACAAAAATATTTTACTTCCCCGAGTTAAATTGGAATATGATCAAACGTGCTACACGTGAACTATTCAATTTGTATATTGCAATACAGTTTATGCTCGGCATTCTTCCCGAACATCGTCAGTCTCTTAACAAGTGGAACTCTCGGTTATCTTTGGACCGAGCTAAATTGAGGGGAAATAAAACTGACCTCTCGGTCCTGAAAATACAACTCAAGAAAGTCAGCAAATTAATTGAGCCATGTTCGAAGAAAGGATCGTCGACTTCAAGCCCTCAGATGGTTCGATTCCACTGGTTGGTGCAACTATCGTGGTTGACCAGTCAGATCATCCAGGCGTGATCCGCGCCGCAAAGGACCTGGCAGAAGACTTTAGCCGTGTGACGAAAGGAGATCGCAGTCCCCTTGTTCTGGTCGGATCAGAAGCGGATTATGCACAGATCAAGACGAACACTGCTATGTTGGTCGGCAGTATCGGGTCTAGTCCGCTGATCCAGAGTCTTGCCAAAGATGGCAAACTTGACACGAAGACAATTGATGGAAAATGGGAGTCCTTCTGCACAAACACCCTCACAGGATGTTTAGGTGAATGTGAGAAAGTATTTGTTATTGCGGGAAGCGATAAGCGAGGGACCATTTTTGGCGTATACACGCTTTCGGAGCAGATCGGCGTGTCTCCGTGAGTCCCCTCAACGTTGATTTCTGAAAGGAAAGCTACTGACTGATTCTGATAGCTGGTACTGGTGGGCTGACGTTTCACCAAAGCATCACACTGAGATTTATGCGATCCAAAAGCAGACCGTCCATGGCGAACCATCGGTGCGACACCGAGGCATATTCCTAAATGATGAAGCACCTGCATTGACAGGATGGGTGAGGGAGAAATTTGGGGGATACAATTCAAAGTTTTATGTCACTGTTTTTGAACTACTTCTCAGACTCAAGGTAGGTTTAGCCCATCTCATTGGAAAATGTGTGCTGACAATGTAGGCCAATTTCCTATGGCCAGCAATGTGGCCCGGTTATCCCAACCCAGGAGCATCTTTCTTCACAGATGATCCCCTCAACCAAAAGCTCGCAGACGAATACGGCATTGTCATATCAACTTCGCATCATGAACCGATGCAGCGTCTTTCAAATGAGTGGTTTGCTGAAAACCCAGATGGAAGCTGGAATTGGTTGACGAACAAACAGAAAATCACTGAGTTCTTTGAGCACGGTGCTAGTCGTGCCAAGGGTTGTGACTCTTACTTCACACTTGGTATTAGAGGCGAGTATGATAAGAAGATGCTGGCAGAGGATCCTGCTTCCGTGGTTCAGGATGCGATCGAGACGCAGAGGGATGTGATCAAGAAGGTTTATGGGAGCGAAGACTCTGTGCCTCGTATGTATTGCCGTCCCGGAGGTATAGATGGTTACTGACTGATTCCCAGAGCTGTTCGCCATCTACAAAGAAGTGCAGTCTATGTTCGAGACTGGCCGATTGAACGTCCCAGAGGATGTGACCTTACTGTTCCAGGACGATAACTTTGGTACCATACGCCGACTTCCCACTGTTGAAGAGTCGAAGAGAAAGGGCGGTGCAGGTGTAGGTACAGTGGTTTATAGTCTATACTTCCACTAACATTGTTAGGTCTACTACCATCTTCAGTATGTCGGTGATCCACGAAGCTACAAATGGATTAACACGAACTCTCTGGTAGGTCGATCGCACCTCAGAAGGCCTTTACTAACTAGATATACAGGGCAAAGTATGGCATCAGCTCCAGCAAGCCTATCACCACAACGCAAGAGAGATCTGGGTTTTCAACGTCGGTGACCTGAAGCCGCAAGAAATTCCTATCTCTTTCGCTATGGCCTTAGCATGGAATGTCAACAGCATCAAGCATGATACCTTACCCGAGTTCTTTAACCAAGCAGCCGAACGGGAATTCGATGGCGAGCTTGCAGAAGAAATCGGTTCGATCTGGCATCAGCACGATCGACTGTTGTCATTGAGAAAGCATGAGCATATTGAGCCGGAGACCTTCTCGATTCTTCACTACAACGAAGCCGATGCTATCTTGAACCGCTGGAAGGAACTGCTTGAGCGTGCAGAAAAGGTGCATGGTCAAGTCGTGGATGAACAGAAAGCTGCGTCATTCCAGCTTCTTCTCCATCCCACTAAAGCGTCATACATATACAATGCCCTGCGTATCAACCAAGCGCGCAACAGGCTCTTCGCCCGTCAGAGGCGCAACTCCGCTAACAAAATTGCTCAAGACGTCCTGGATCTGTTCGACGCCGATTTCGATCTGTCAGAAGAGTACCATGCTCTTCTCGATGGGAAATGGAACCATATTCTGATGCAGCCGCATTACGGATATGAGGATACTTGGCATGCTCCATCCCGAGATATGATCAGTGGTTTATCATTTGTTCAACGACGCCAAAACTCAAATCCTATTGTTGGTCAGATGGGCGTTGCTGTTGAGGGTCACGAGGGTGTTCGCGTCGGACGTATAAACGAAGAGTCGGAGAGGACGCATCCAAGCAAGCGAGATCTTGTTCCTGGTCTTACTTTAGGATCCATGAGTCGTTATGGACCGGACTCAAGATGGTTCGATGTTTTTACTCGAGGTGTGCCGACTATCAACTGGTCTGCTTCGACTCCTCAGTCCTGGATCATCTTGTCGCAGACTCAAGGCGTGTTGGTTCCCGGTCAAGATGACGCGAGGGTCCAGATCTCCATCAAGTGGAGTGAAGTACCTGATAACTTCCAGGAAGAAGTTCTCATTGATGTTAAATCGCAAGAAGGGGATTTCGAACAGGTGCACCTTCCTATCGACGGTCGACGAGTTCCGCAGTCATTTAGCGGCTTTGTGGAGCGAGATGGTTATGTCTCGATCCCTGCCACTGTTAACTCCGGCAAAGATCCTTACTGCGTACTCCCTGATGCAGGGAGACTTGGAAGTGGAACATTGACTCTTGCACCCGGGACCAAGAGCGAGGCTTCCTTTGTAGAGTATCCGTTCTTTACCTTCACTAAGACTTCCGAGGCAACGCTAGTACTCTATTTCGGTACAACTCTCGACGTCTCATCGGAGGATATCCTGACCTACGATGTGCAGCTCAACGCAGACCAGAGCCATACTTATTCCTTGCAGAAGAGGACCCCGGAAAGCGAAAAGAATGCGGCAGATAAGGGATGGGCGTCAGCCGATGGTTGGTTCTTTGCTGCATCAGATAATGTTTGGGTGCGCAAGCATAAGCTGGGCCCGCTGAAAGGTGGCGCACATAGTCTCAAGATCAGACTGGGCCATGCGAACATGTTGTTTGAGAAGATTGTGGTTGATCTTGAAGGAATGCAAGAGAGCTACTTGGGACCTCCTTCAGGCGAATGGTTCCAAGCGGATCAGTAAGTCACACAGAGAAAAAGTAGATAATGATGTTGGTCCGGTTATGTATTAAATCTGAAGAGGACTTTTATGCTAAAGAATGCAAATGCTATGGATTGGTAGTTACAGTCTATGTGGATAATGTGTACATGGAAAACAAGTCATTGACAAGATCAAGCTTAGCAAGTAAGGCTGAACTTGAGCTTGCGGTCCTTGTTGGCAATACCAAAGTACTTCTCAACCTCAGTGCTGTGAGCAGGAGTATCGAAAGCAGTGAACCAGAAACCACTGGCATCCTGCTGCTTCCAGAGCCAGCATCCGACGGTGTTGTAGAATTGCTGCAGACTGGCAGTCGTGGCAGCAGCCTTCTGGTAGTTAGGTCCCTTGGTAGGCCAGCCAGTCTCGCCAACCCAGACAGCAGCCTTGGAGTTGACAGCCTTGACGTGCTTCTTGACCTGCCAGTAAGAGTTCTCGAAAGTCTTGGCACGAACAGCATCCTTGATGGGGATGCCCTGCCAGTAGGGGAAACCGTTGGTGATAGCAATATCGGAGGCCTTGGTGACAACATCGTTTCGGCCGTCGACCCAAGCGGTCCAGGTATCGGTGTGGCCGACCTTGAGGTTCTTGTTGTACTGGTGGACCATACCGCGGACGTCGTAGATCTGCTGTGCGAGCTTCTGGGGGGAGATGTCCTCACGGTAGAGATCTTCGGAACCGACGCTGATGGCGGCGATCCAGCCGGTGCCGTGCTTCTTGATGGCGGCCAGGAGAGCCTTTTTGTCGCGACCGAAGTGGGCATCGTCGGTGGCCCAAACACCAACAAGGATCTTCATGCCAGTGGCCTTGGCAGCGGGGACAGCCTTGACAAGAGCTAAGAATGATGTTAGTACTTCCGAAGAACGTATATCATAGTAGTCTAAAACTTACTGTTGCAGTCATCGGCAGAGTAAAGACGAACAGCGTTGAAACCCTTGTTCCAGCTCTTGATGGCCTGGAAATCCTTCTTCCAGTCGGCCTCCCACTTGCAGGCACCATCAGCCCTGTTGGCGCCGATGCTGAAACCCTTGTAAGTTCCAGCCAATGCCTCACCAGACATCATGAGAGCCACCGCGAGGGTGCTGAGAGTGCTGAAGAGCTTCATAGTGAATTAAAGAAAATAAGAACTGATTAATAAGCGAGTGACAGTTGAAAGAGCCAAGAAGACAAAACGTTGAAAAGAGTTGGGACGAAAAGTTGGTTTTATCATCGGAAGATGGAAATTGGCGCCCCTTTTTTCTTGCCCCCTGTCCTCGTATTGACCCCTGTACGTGAGGCGTTCTAGACCACTTTACCGTAAGTGCGATGCTATTTTTACGCTTTGCCTTGTCATGGAAGCGCGCTAGAAAGGACGGTGTCACGCGGAACGTCGGCTTCGCCAGGATGGAGTCTTGTTCCTCAATCTACCGTCAATTAGAGGCAGATTCGATTTCATGCTTAATCCATCTTCGGAAATAGAGGAATCCAATCTGCGTCATTGCGGACCTGTCCGACCGAAGCTGGGGACTCGATCAAGTCTATGACGGAGCGTGATTTTTGTGCCGTCTTATCACATTTGTTACGAACTAGGGCTCGGGTGATCACTCTTGGCTTTCGATTGCCAGCGCGATGATGATCGATCATTGGTTGATCTTATTGGTCGATCCACTCGCGATCGCTGCCAAGTCTCGTAACTTTTCACGAGCCTACCCTAAGGCCATAGCCAGAATCATCAGGTGCACCTCCCCCACGTTAAGACTGGGCAAGTAAAGTACGTATGGAGCGTAGAATATTGCTCGTTGAACTTGTCGTGGTAGAAAATCGAATGTATGAGGCATTTGTAGCCTTGCTTGGTTGAAATATGAAGGGAAATGAAACGATTGTCGACCTTAGGTCAATTTTGCGAGCGCGTTCCAACACCATCACGGCAAAAGCACGATACTAACACTGATTGCCTCTGAAAGCAATTTTGGACAAGCTTCCGAACTCTAAAACATATTCTACTTGAAGATTCAGATACACAGGAAATATTTTTGGTCCTTACAACAATATGAAGCGTGTTGTCAGAGATGGAAACAAGTCCCATCTTGACAGAAGCCGGACCTCGGCTTCACTATCTTCCGCCAACATGCCGCTAAAAACCATCTCGGAGCTTCGGGTCATCTAACGCCGATCGTGAGTGCCGAGGTACAGTTCAACCCCAGAGTCTGGGGGCGGCACTTGCTGGATTAGCATTGGATTGAAATCGATGCCCCCAAAGCTAACAGCACAAATCCATTGGTGGAATTATTACACTATCTGGGCCATGAAAAGGCAAAAGATCAACGAGCAATTGAGCATATAGACACATATCCGAGTATATAAGCTACCTGGAGTAATACATTGTTTGTAGAGTTTAATTTTGTCTCTATCTATAGTTCGAATCGAAGCATCTTAGGTGACCATGAAATTCTTATCTGTGGTATCGACATGCCTAAGCATCTTGGGCAGTGTCCAAGCCGCCAAGTCACCCTTCTTCATCTTAACAGGTGATTCCACAGTTGCTACCGGAGGCGGCTGGGGTGATGCACTCATCAACGGGACCAGGAAGCCTGGCGCTGGGATCAATCTTGCGAAGAATGGCGCTACTACAGTTTCCTTTCGAGATCAAGGTCTTTGGGATCAAGCAGTAGATCAGGTCAAAGCTCAGAAGAGCAAGCACGAGGCTATTGTGACCATCCAGTTTGGCCACAATGATCAAAAGACTCTTACTCTGGAGCAATACTCTGATAACCTTTCTACTATGGTTGGCGAGGTCAAGAGTGCTGGCGGAACTGCGGTAAGTTGACCTCTAGCTTCCTGACCACATATCTGATGTCTGCAGATTATCATCACGTCACTCACCCGTCGTACATTCAAGGATGGCAGTGTGGTGGAGAACCTTGCGAAAGAGCGAGATGCAGCGATTGCTGTAGCAAACAAGACTGGGGTCCAGTATCTTGATCTCAACGCAGCGAGTACCAAATACGTCAACGCCATCGGCCAAGAGAACGCAGACAAATACAACGAGATAGAAGGAGACCGCACGCATCTCAATTTCTCTGGAAAGACTATTTTCGGAAGGATGGTGGCTGACATGTTGGTTCAGAAGAGGCGTGATGTGGCTCGATATATCAAGAGCAACAAGAAGCTGACCAAGCTCATTGAGGATGGAATTTATGCGACTGGGCAGGAGTAGCTCAGCATAGTGCAGGAAGACTGGAGGAGCATGGTCAGGTTATAATGATAGGCTGTTGTAACAGCCAGGCCAGCTCAAGTCTTTTAAGACGGCAATCTAGGGAAGGCTGAGAACAGTATATGCTTGCTTGAAAATATTATCTTTGGCAACTAAGTGGTATCTTTGTAATATAAAGCAGTGCTATAGCTAACAAATTACATATCGGAGTAAGTGTAGCAGAGAGGACCAGATTGGGTGTCCATGTAATCCTTCACGACAGGCTCCTTATCAGCAAGGTACAAGACAGGCATCTTGTCAGTGATCTTAGCATCAACAGTTCCTGTTGGGGTGACTCGCATGCCGCTGTAATCAGAAAGACGGGTCTCGTTGCGTCCTTGCCACTTAGCCCAAGCACGGTCGACGTTGGCGTGGTGGAGGAAGAAGAGAGGCTCGTTGGGGGAAGTAGCAGGGCCCATATCACCGAAGATAACACTGTGGACTGTGAAGATGTTAGCATGGAAGGGGAGACTAGGAAGTAATGCACATACTCTGAGCGTGAGGAAGACCCTCAAGCATGCTGGACATATCCTTGTAGGTATCAAAGGCGTAGATAGTGTTCATAACCTTGGAGTTGTAGGCAGAGATCTGCATATCACCAAGGATCTGGTCGCCGTTCTCATCCTTGCCCAGACCACCGTTGAACTCACGAGTGAAGCAGTGTAGACGGTCACCGGGGGTGTTCATGTCGGGCCATCCCATAGCAAGGGTCAAGTTGGTGTTGGCAAAAGGACCATCGACGACACATCGTCCAAAGCCAGGAACATCACTACCAGTGCGCTTGCCATCACCACCGAAACCGGTCTTGGGGTCAAAGATAGGAGAGTTCTTCATATCCTCCTTATCGGCATCGATGGTCCAGTCCCAGTAAGGCTGAACACCCTTGTAGTCGCACTCATCCCTGAGAAGATCCTCATGAAGCTGGACGAACCAACGGTGCCAGGGGAGGAAGTTGGCGACGAAGTGAATCTCGGTGTTGAGTTGGAAGTGGGTGTAGACGAGGTCGTCCATGCGGGATGTGACGGCGTTAATGTGGGCGTACTTCTGCTCGGGAAGGTTGCGTGCGCAGACGGCAGCTCGGAGGTATTCCTTCTTCTCGGCGCCGGTGAGTTCACGCCATTCCTTGCGGACGACGGGGTCTTTGCAGGTGTTGGTGGCGCGTGTGAGAGGGCTGGCAAGAGATGTGGCGGCAAGTGCCAGGCTGAGAAGGCTTTGGACGAGCATTTTAACGAATGTATTGGTAACGAATGTGATGTCTGAGCGAGTGACAGATTATTAGGTCCAAATTAACGATTGGCTTGGGTTGGATGAAAGAGATCTAGAAGGGTGCAGCGGCCCAATCTTATATAGTCCCTGATCTAACAAGTAGCAAGGATAACTCACCTCCTCGCTCCAAATTCTCGGGTTGACCCTCCCACTAGTTCCCTTGGCGTTGCATTGACGTAGTAAAAAAGCCAATCAGTTGATCGAAGATCCATTTTTGATCTGTCAAATCTATAAATACGAGCTTGGATACTCGGTCATCTCCTTCTTCCAGAAGCCAAGCGTGCTCAAACCTCTTAGCATTTCTCTTAGTGGAGTCTACGATCCCCATAATCTTCTTTTAATAGCTGTAAGAACTGGGGGTGGTCGGATACCAGGCTGGATCAAGACTAGCCAAATGCTCGGACCAACCTCGCTTGATGTAACATCACCATCACTGAAAATCGTCCGAGACCTCGTGTAGCTTTGGGATTGTTTTCAACGGAATAAACTAGAGAACCTCATATTACTATCCGAATTAAGTACCCAGGTCGATAAGTAACAGCATATTTCATGAATTTATGTAAAAGCTATTGCTAACTAATCAATAGTATGTATGAGCCCCATGTCAAACTTTGCCTCATTTACCAAGTTGACCTAGGGGATTTCCTTTTGAAAACATTAATTACTGTGAAATTATTTTCTGGCCTTATGTCATGGAGTGAAATGGCACATTCGTGACACCGAGACAATTCATTGTCACGAAAGGTGTTGCTAAGCATTAGTCGCTCTCTGCCTGATTATCCGCCTAACTGAAACCTCGCCTGGAAGTAATGCTGTTGTACGAAGATGTGGAACATTACTAAAGGCTATTGCTTGCTTGAATCAAATGAAAGACAGATTCCAGTGACTGCCGAGAAAGACAGGATGATATTGAATAAATCCCCATTCTTCAAACTCGGAGCTATCTTACCCTTGCTAGCAGAGTAGAAAGCAACGTCAGTAAAATAATACTGACAAACGCGTAGATTTGCCGAGCTTTTAGGCAACGTCAAGCGAGACTAGCAAAATTTGTTAAACAATGAATAATCATGCTGAGTGTTAATAGCTATCGAGTTTTTGTTTTCCGGCTGTCCTAAAGGAGCACGTGATTTAACGCTATCACTTCTTATCTGCCCAGGACTTCAAAGACATGGCTGATCATCCCTCAACAAACTCATTCTTGATCTAATGTCGTCTGGCGGTGCGAAAGCGCGAAGAGTCACACAGGCATGTGACTTTTGCCATCGTCGAGGACTCAAGTGCAAATCCGCAGAAAATCCCTCGTCCAACGGACAGTCATCATGCCGAACCTGTATCGAGTTTGGCGAACAGTGTACTCGCAATCGGAAGACAAAGAAGCGCGGAACCAAGCGACATAAGGCTAACCCTTCATCAGAAACAAGTCAAGTCATTGAGGGATCCCCTCCGGGTTCTGATGTGGTGATCTCATTAGAAGCCAAGAAAGTCAAAACTGAGTTGTTGGATGTCTATCTCGATACTGTCCATCCCATGTAAGTATCGACGTCATGTCAGATACACAGGTTGCTCACTGCTCCAGGTTTCCCCTGTTCTGTGAAAGGGAACTCTGGGTTGGATGGAGAGATGGGTCTTTCCCCGCCAGCCCATCAGATTATATGAATCTGGTTTGCATGTGTGCACTCAGCGCCCTCCATGCGAATAATCGCGCACTATTCAGTGATGGCAACCCCACGTCAGAAACATCAACACTGGCGCAGGCTTACCTAAACGAAGCAGAGACACTAGTCGCTAGTCGCGATAAGACTACTGAACCTATAGAGCTTATCCGCTCTTACGGATTCTTGGCTTTGGTGGGAGCTCAGAGCGGGGATAGTGTACTGCTTCACAAATACCTGGGCCTGTTCCATACAATATCGTCTCGGACAAACTTTCACGACGAAGCCAATTGGGCAGCCGAGATCAGTGACTGTGAGAGAGAAGTCAGGCGTCGTCTTTGGTGGGCTATGTACAGACTCGAAGTCCATACCGCGTGCATGTTTGGTACAATGATGCGATGTTCAGAAACTCAATGCGACGTAGGATACCCGTCAGGTCTCCATCATCCTGCCTTTGTGCCAGGGCGTGATGGACAGTTTGAAGACTGGTTTTCTGGTTGGAATCTCACAACGGACCTGTATCGTCTGCTGGAACATGCTGTGTTGAGCCTCCGCTCCAGACGCCGGAAACAAAAGTCAATACTGCAAGACTACTACGGACCGGATATCTCTCAGATCATGTCCAGACTTTCAGAGCTACAAGGCGAGATTCTCCCACAATTTGAGTCAGTCGCGTCTCGATCGTCTGACAGCGGCCGAAATCGATGCGGCTTCCAAACGTGCAACATTCTCTGTACCATTCATCTTGCCCGGATGATGGCTTCGCTCGCCAACCAACAAGGTATTCAAAGTGTATGTCAAGCCGCACGAGATATGATGGAGAATATGAGCTCAATTCTAGATGAGTACATACGTGCTACAGGATCGCCGCTGTTGCAACAACTTGCTGGAGTAGGCCACATGCTATTGAGTACAGCCAAGAAAGATGGGGCGACGAGCTCTCACTATCAGGACTTCCGAGAGGTGGTGACTCTGATCGTTGACCTTCTGGCCCGCTTCAGCGAGTTTAGTTCTCTGGCTGCGGATGCGAGGACCAGAATATGTGCCGAGTTACGAGAGTTTGACGAGAATGTCCAAAGTCTTGACCAAACTTCGGTAATCGAGAGGGATGAGAGCATAGACGAAGTCTCTGATCCAATGTCATACTTGGATCTTGCGATACTTGATGGGCCATTCGATGACCAGGATTTCATGAACGCCAACCTACTGAAAGGATTTGCCTGGCCAGATCTAGGATAACAAGGGGAATTTCCAAGATGCCCTGTTCTTTAATCTCAGCATGTAATTGTTTTAACGCCCTGACGAGTGATGTTTATGCTTTTAAATAGATCAATTATAATACCATTGCTGTTCATCTTACCAATTTCACACTGGGTACTGAAGTAACGTCGCCTGCAAAGGTAATGTCGATGTATAATTAGGAATGGTTGATATAAATGTTGTATCTAGTTTAGATATATCACCTCTAGATCGACGCGCGCTGAATCGCATTCATAGCCATGGCTGTGACAACGCCTCTACTTCCAATTTTGACATCCTTTGTACCGTATCCCCAAAGCCAGGCCAACTCCCACCCGCCATCAAGTTGTTGCTGATCAAGCAAGATTTCCAGGTCTCTCTCACTCTGAAACCCTAGAGACTGCGCACTCAGCGCTCTTAAAGCTGCCCCTAGAGTCTCATCATTGCAGCCCATTCTTTCACGAACGCATTCAACAAGCAAATGTCTCATACGTTGAAGCTGTAAGTCCTGCGGACGCCTGTCACAGAGATCTGCGAGATTGTACAGAAACCAATCTGGGTTCTTATAATAACGGCTGCCATGAAGGTAAGCCCGAGTTTCAAGCATGCGACAGAGGAACTCGTAGACTCCGGGGAGCTTTGTGAACCAGTCGTTGATAACGAAGAAGCGGAAGACGTTGGCGCATATTACATGGCAAAACCGCGGACGAGTTTTGCTGAGCCAGCACTGTAAAGTAGTAAGTATCGAAGTGCGACTTAGTATGTGAAACTTACGAAAGGTAAACCATCCGGGCTCAAATGAGAAAGTATCTCGTCCCTGGCCTGCAACTTCAAACTCATAGGCATATCTTCCAAGACAGCCATAGCGAGCGAAGTAGTATCAGAGTCATTCGGATAGGCTGCATTCGACATCGATAACGTTGGCGACTCGCTGTGGAAATAGTTCCAAGTAGGCCCCTCGCTTTCCAATACAACCAAGTTCCTGCAATCGTCAGCCCACGGCTCGGGAAGGCAACCTGCACAGTTGTGAACATACCTGTCCCCCGTATTCTGGTGAATGATCAGCTGCGAATAATTATCCGGTTGGACCTGTCCCATACTCAGCGTGCAGAACAAATTTTTGGCATTACGTTGTAGAAACCCTTTTGCCCGCATGACAGGATCCCCGAACAGGTTGTGGAGTCGTCTGATGAATTCATCAGTGTTGTCCAACGGAATGCCCTTGAATCCTAGACTCTGAGCAGCAACGACCCTGTCAATCTTGTCGTCGACAAAGATACAGGATGATGCTGATACTCCGATTCGTTCCAAGCATTTGCTGTAGATCGCCATGTCTGGCTTTCTTTCTTGAATATCTGATGATGCAATGAAGCCGTCGAGAATACCCCAGCTTTCGATCTCACTCCTTAGTGCGTCTAGTTCAGGTGCTGGAATGTTCGATAGAACAAAGACCTTTATTCTGGGGTACGTCTGCTTGAGAGCTCTGATTGAAGATATAAACAGCCTGTTTATCTCTGCACCCTCTCTCATCTGCTCAAGCGCCTCGATCCAGGTTTCGAGATCAATGCCAAATTCTTTGCAGATCTTGGTATAACAGTCGTCTTCTGAAGTAAGGCCTTTCTCGTAGTCATACCAATCAGGAGAATCGAGTGCTGACTTTATTAGACTAGCAGAGACCTTAACAGTGTTTTTGGTTGAGTAATTGACAAGGACACCGCCCAAGTCAAGGACGAGGGTGGTGTATTCCTGGCGCGATGTGGTGGGCATGTTGGAATTTAGTCTCTCATTGAAGTGTTAGTAATATGTGGGAGGCTGAGATCGGGGTCTTATAGCTCACTGAACGATGGTGACTATTGCCATAAGCGATGTTCTGGTTGGAATGCAACTGCAAGTCAAGTCCGAGTCGTTGAGGATGCAAGCAGGGGAACCCTGTGGTGTTATATAGAGGTTCTTCCGGCGAGAGGCAATTGCATGTGACTGCTAGAATCCTGCAGGTTACCAGATTCAGAAGTCTCATTCTTCAGAATCACCGTCCTTAACAAGAGCCACTCATTTCACATAATCTTTGAATCAAAGACAATCATAGCATTGTTAATATCAACACCTAACCCGCAACTGGTTTAGGTTCACCCTGGCCAACTTCTGACCTATAATTGTTCCAAGATCGACCGCTGCTATGTGATCCAGCCTGCCAAGGGTATGAAAGGGAAAGCGTTTTGATACCCTATTGGAGGAAATGGCCGACAAGGAACTTTTGCTGGAGCAGATCCGGTTGTGCCGTGTCTCATTATCAGGTGGTGACACAAACAGCCACAATATAATTCCGACATATGCCGGCGACAAGACCACGGGTAGTATTAATCCGAGTGTCTCTGACTATAATGACAAAGACAACGCCGTTCCTTTGTTTCAATCAATACAATGAAGTTAGCCCCACCATTAGGAGAGTTCTTCTGCGACGGGCTTGATAGATGATAACAAACAAGCTATCTTCAGGATTCCTCTGTGACGCTTCCAACTCGAGTCCTGACTGGCTTCCTCTGGATCTTTCTATCCGCCGACATCTCGTGTGCTGCTGGCTCATTCGCAGGCATCTCCGACTCCTCGTTTGATGACATATTGATCTCTTCGGGTACCTTGGGCGCGGATCCCTCGAGCTCGAAGGTTGGACGTACGATGCAGTCGGAGTGCAACTGTGGCTTATCCTCCTTTGGCTCTTCCTCGTTGGCCACAGGCCCTTGCTCTGCCCTATTTATTCCTCTGCGCTTGTACCAGCGGAAGAAGAGAAAACCGAGTAGTAATAACAGCACAACGGAAGGGACAACAGGACCAATGATTACGGCAATATCTGGACCAGATGCTTCAGACATGTATTAGTCATTGTAACCATTATGCCGGTGCAGCTCACCTTCTGGACTTGACGATGATGTTGCCACTGGAGACGGAAAGTCTTGCCATTCAGTTAGCTGAGTGCCTTTAGCAGTCAAGCGAAAAAGCTCACACTTGAGTGTCTCCGTAGCTGGTTGAGTGCCTAAAGTGTACACTATAGGTCTAGACTTGTAGTCTAGAGCCGTCGTCACAATGCAACCCTCGCAGGGAATTGAAGGAAGCTCAGTGGAAGTATCGGTGGCGTTCTTGGCACCGGATTCTAGCCAACAAGAAAAAGACATATGTCAGGCCATATTGTCACTGTAGCTGTATGATAGGCAGATCACCTAGCGCCATGGTGTACGTATCTTGTGTCGTCACTGCTATAAATGGATGTATTTGGATTCGTAAACTTACAGCTAGAGCCAAAGATTATGCTACTCTACGAGCACTTTTGCTTGTAGCCTCATCGAGACTAATGCTATCGACATGACTGCTAGAAATGCAAAGTCTTATTTGCAAGAAATCCTACCCTCGGGATTCTAAACAAGAATAACTTACCGAGTGTGTACAACTCTGGAATTGCCATTGAACTGATTACTACTTCAATAATATTGGCCCTGCTTGCACCTTTCCCTGATCACACATGGAAATCGCTTGTCCATTCATGAGTCCTTGTATATATGATTTACCGACGAAAAAGAAGTGTTCTTTCTCATATCCGAGAATTCTCAATGTGAATACTTCAAATCACAGTAACGGCTTTGCATATTTAATTGCTGCGAATAACGGTCATCTAGAGGTGGAGGATATTTTGAGGAAACATGTTGTTTGTATACAGCTTTAGGCTTCAGTAATTATAACCCTTCTTTGAAACTGGAGTTGTGTACATCCCACTTGTGCCGGCTGTTGTGATGGCTCAGGTGGTTTTCTAAAACCTAGCGATTATGAACCTTCCTATTCCTGGGTCTTTTGTCGATCCCGCTTCTTCATCGTGTATATCTCCTTTGCAATTTGCTTTACTTGACATCCCATGTGTTGCGCCATAGGCCACATAGCAGCATACTTTAGAAGGGCACCGATATTATAACGCATGCTTTGGCGGAGGTCATCATCATCTTGTGCCACAAAGGCCAGTGCCCATCTACTGAGATGGATTGTCGATGATAGTGTTACCATGTAAGCAAAGAAATGAGTATGTTTGAGGAGAGGAACGCGATGCATGATCAACTTGCTGAGCTCCGTCGCAGACCGGATAGTTCGTCTAGTATGTGAGTTGAAGGTATCCTTGGACAAGGCAGGCGTGTTCGGTGCGCAAGCCTGAATGTGGTAAGTTGGCGACGGATCTAGTTGTGAGTGAGGCTGGTGTAGTAGAATAGTGATAGCGTGCCACATCATGATAGCCTGAAACAGCATTTCATCTGATTCGCCCTTAGCATAAGTGTCGTATTTTGAAGGTGGTAAACGAAGCATCCAATTGGCGAGGAGCTTGTCGATATGTTCGATCTCCGTTGGCGTCCTTTGGAGGATGCCTAGGAAGCAGGCACATTGAATTCGATAGGCATACGACGACAATGGCCTGCCGTCGAACGGCCCGATGTTCTCCAGATTATTTGGTTGCTTCGGGGGAGGTATTTCCTAAATCTTATGAATATGGCGCAAACCAGGGCCTCTATCGGGCGACTTACTCCTGCGAGATACTGGGACTCTTCACAAGGCAGAGCAACATTTGAAGGGACATCGTACAAGGTAAAGATGTCCGTTTGATGCACACCAGACATAAGGGCATCGACAACATAGAGCTCCCACCATGTCCTCCGCCAGCTCTCTTCAACTATCGGAGATCCTTGCCCGTTGGCGGTTGCAAATAAATGGCTGTTCATACCTAATTGGATTGAGATATCCCGGGCTTCTGCCATGAGATTCCTGGCCTTTTGAAGTCGATGGTTTCCGTCAAGTCCAATGGCAAGAAGCAACCTTGCCTGCACCAAAAAGCCGTCTTTGACAGTGTTACCATCTATTAGACGAGATGCCTCTCTGAACAGGCTGGGGGAGGTGTCTCGCTCAATATATAGGGAACCAATCCACCTCATAGCAGCAAGCAAAGGCTCCAAGGGAGTCTCTTGTGCTAAGAAAATAAGAGGCTCCTTTGGGAGTATAAACGGATGGGCGGCGTAGAAATTTCGATAAAATGACTCAAGGTAACAATCCCTCTGAGGAAGTGCCCGGGGCATTTCGTAGTCAAAGCCCAGGTGCGGATTGCCGCTTATGCTGCCAAGCGGTGTCTGGAAGGAATAGATAGACAACGTGCTTGAAGGGGTAGTTTGAGAAAACATGCCAATTGGGGGCCCTGTATCAGTACCCGAGTGCTCTGGGGCGACGCGCGAGATTACGGAGGGATCGAGGATGGAGGGAAATTCCGCTGCGGACAAGGGGGGGACGGGATCGATTGCTGTCTCCGTGACCGTGACAAGTGGACCATGGTTCTTCGTTGCCTCAAGATGATCAATGGATTCGGCGACCATACGTTTACGGCCATTGTATCCGCGACGGGAAGCGACATAGACACAATCCTGATTGGCAGCTCTGCAGCGGGAACAAGGACGTTGCCCGTCGCATTTCAGATGCTTTCTACGCTAGAGGCAAGACTAATATCAACATTCAGCTCGTTGAGAGTAATGTGGAGAACTCACGCAAACAAGACACGCAGCCGGAATTGAAGGATAGTGACGGCGAGGACCAACAGTCGCACAATGCGTTGTAGATGGTAACATAGAGGTCGTATGTTTGTGAGGCCCAGCAGACGGCTCCGAGCTCTGAGCGGTGAGGATCACGAGCCGATTGTTCTCGCCCGGGGGCGTCTTGGTCTCGTTGACTGCATTTCGCGCGTGCATTGTGTAATAGTTAAATTCTTCCCAATAGTAGAGATAGCTTCTGGTTAGTGTCAGAGAGTTTTTAAGTATAGCAAGGTAGCTGTGTATGAAAATTCCAGAATTATCAGAGGGCTGACAACATAGAAACGCGCGCAAATGATAAAAATGCCACGGTATATTTTGAAATTCAGCCGCTCTGGCTTTTTGCCGCGTCCTGTTGATCCCGGCAGTATTAGCTAATGGCTGACACGGAATTTGCCGAGACTTTCCGTAAATTCTGACAGCGCAGTTTCAAAAAGAGCTAGAGCCACCACTAAGCCACTGTTACTGTAAATGACAGGGACTTTGTTTTGAAGCATCGGCCTAGCGGCGGTTTATTCTCGCTGATGAGGTCAGAATAGGTTACCCTGAACTAATAAGCCCGGTGAATTTAGTTAGATAGCAGTTACTAGAAAAAACCTGGAACATCGTTAAGTATCTTGCGAGGACGGAGTTCTAGTTGGCTGTGGAATTGCAAACATCTCATGGTCTTAGCTGTCTGAAGAACTTCAACTACGATGTTAAATTAACAATCATACAAGGAGGATATTTAGCAGATCTGGGAGGAATACTGCAGCCCAAAATTCCCGCTATATTGTATCTAAATTACCCTTCTTGTTCCGGGACAAGGCCTAACTGCACTCAACTTATCCACGATCGCTTTGCGTCGTGAATGCTCTATAATGACAGTTTGGTGAACATTGTGGTGATCCTTGATCTTGGGAGCGATGGAGTTGATGAACTACGTTAATTAGTCACAATATTTGCGTATGTATGAGTTTGTAAATATAAACGCTTGGACTTGATTCCGTGGACTGAGGGGGGAGTAACGATTTCCTTAATAGTATTATTAGTAGTAGGGTTAAGATTGGACACTTCAAAGTCACTAACTTTATTACTACCTACAGACAACCTAGCACATCCAAATAATGCTAGGGATCCATAAGATATCGGGGATCCACCTAACATCGGGGATCCACATGACAGGGGACCCGCATTCATCGGTGATCCCTTGAGTGTCAGGGGTCTACTGATTGTCGGGAAACTTAAACACAACTAAATCATGCCAGATCCTGGACTAGCTAAGATTGATGTAACCTCTATCTTACGCTCTTAAGGTACACACCGCTATCATCATGTTTTGAAGGATCTTGGCAGTGACTTGAAAAGATCTCCGTCTTACTCTGGGCTGCTGGCAGAGTAGACCACACCTACACTAGTACGAAGATGGCAATTTCACCCTAGCTTACCCAACCTTACCTACGTGCACATCCCAGATAGCTTGTCAGGGTAAACATCTTCCCGCTTTCCCGTAACTCATTGACACTGTTTCCCAACGGTAGTGCGAAGTCTCCACTGCTCGTTTCGCAAGGTAGCATAGGGTTGCTCCTTGACTTTGACAAAACACCTACTGATGTTCACTTGTAAACCTTGGCGAATTAAGTTAGAAGCATACCTGTGCGGGCCAGAGTCTTACTCCAGTCTGGTACGGCGAACTCCATTTTCAATGTAGACAGATGCAAGGAACGATACTTAGTCTCCACGGCTGTATGCAGGGACTTCTAGGTTAAAGTGCAACACATTTCCTTTCAGTTTTACGAATCCATCACCACCATAACAACCCGTATTAACTTCACTTATCTAAAACCCCAGAACCTATAATGGCTCCCCAATGGCTCGAAAAGTTCATTGTGCGTGTTGACGCTACACCAGAGATCTCTTCAGAGCCAATTTTGACTTTTCAATACAGCACGGAAGCTGATCACGAACGAACCGTCAGTGTGGCTGGAGCATCAACTCCTGCTTATGTCATTAAGCGTAAAGCTAAGCTTGGCGGTATCTATGGAGATGAATGCCAAGTATTTACTACCGCTGACGGTGGACGACAAGTGGCTTCCATCGACTTTCACACATTCCCGCCAAGAATCGAAATTGACCTCCTTCAAGACGCGGCAGACGCCCGCAAAATCAAGATCAAAACCTACAAAACAAAACGGGAATACGAAGCTCCAAGTGTTCTTGGGGTCCTGTATTGGAAAGGCACAGGCATGGTCGCTTATGGAAAAGCCTCGTGGGAGCTTAGGAGCGATGACGATCTTGTTCTACAAGTGAGCGTGGACGACACGCAGAGCAACGGTATTATTAAGCTGTTCAAAGACAAGCTCAACGATCAAATAATCGAAGAACTCTTAATCGTTGGAATGTCCCAGATTGAGGAGTACAAGAGAACGATAAGACTCGGCAAAACAAGTGCTGCTATGCTTGTGTTGTAATAAAGGTCTCAAGTTTCACGACATATTTCAGACCCCTTGGAGTTGAGACTGGAATGGAGTGGACTTGGATCCAGCTGTCAATTGGCACAGGAAAGGTTAACCTTATACTTATGGTTAGCTAGTATTAGTTCAGGATTGGTGAAATACAGGGGAAACAGGATTTAGTAATATAAATCGACATTATCCTTACCGGATTTATATCTATTTGACCATATGATGGGTGCGGTAAGAGGGGATTGGTTGCTGCGACTGTGAGGAAGGAAACATGCAACCAGTCCAGACAATGAATTGGAAGACCAAGCAGTCTACACTGCGAAAGCATTCAAGGAATATGGTGTATTTGACGAAAGTTGGGCCGAAATCGTGGATGCATGGTTTGCGAATGCTCTCGACTAATCACGCTTATCGATTTCAACATCTTCAGCAAACACGTTCCTCTATATTCACTATGTCTCATATCACCAGTTCCGTGAGGCAGTGAGGTTATATCTGATGCCATATCCAGCCATCTCGTGTTACTGGCCTCAGCTTTGAGTAATCTCTCACTGCTAAGTTGGCGATAAGAATGACGCCATCTGAACGAGACCTACCACCAGCGACGGCAGAGCATAGCTTCAATGAGCTCCACTGAGCTTCATATGGACCTTCGAGCTGAAGGGGCTGTGCTTGAATAGAATACGGCAAATCATTGGAGGCGTACTTATTCTAGACGGTCGATAACGGCACAGCATGGCAATGCCTTCAGACCCTGCACACAGCCGCGCATTGACCAATCGGAGAAGCGAACACCGGGGAAAGCGACTGACCCGCTGACGTGAGCCCCGAGGTTCGCTGACAGTGGCTGCTCGAGCTGAAATGCGCAGACAACTTGATCAGGACTTTGCACTTAACGAATCCAGAAAAAACTGGCAATGTTGGTAAAGCACCGGATCAAGAGTGCAAGATGGACCTCACGGGATAAGAATAAGGAAGTATAAGTAATGCCCCAGGAAACAAGTCGGAAAACAATTCTTCCTTCACTCATCACCGCTCATCCTGCTTGTGACCAAACTCAATGATCATGAAGAGCCTTTTTCTTTCTTTTCTGTGGCCTCTTGTAGCCAGCGCCGCTATCTGCAAGCCGCCCCCCTCCAAGTTGAGAACCGCTTGCAAGTTGGCTGCAGTTGACAACGTGGATATGAGCGTTGGCTTCGATTACAATAGGGACTGTGCCCCAAGCACCGGAACTCTCAATGGTTTCATGATCTTTGTTGACTTTTCGGATGCCGAACCTGCTGAAGGCGAGACGCCCCGAGCGCTCTACGACGCCGTGGTCCCCCAATCTACCGAATGGTATAAGCAGGCCTCTCATGGGGCTCTGTCCCTCAATATCACAGCTGATTTGTCCAAATTCTACCGCATGCCCGCATCGGCTGCATCCTATGGCTGGGAAAGAGGTCTGACGTGGGCAGAACATCAAGAATACATTCAGGATGTTCTTGACGCCTATACAGCTAAAGGCACTCGGCCCCCACCTCCTCAAACAGATGTTCTCTATGTTGTTCCCGTCAAAAGCGTCGGTGGAAGAGGGATCTCCCGATCCATCACCTTTGCCACGCGGGCCAATACCAGACAGGGTGAATGCGTTGCCAGGAAGACTGTGACTCTTGGAACAGACGCATTCATGACTTGGGGACCGAAAAGCTGGATTGCATTGGCTCACGAAACTGGACACACCATGTGCTTGGCCGACCTCTACCCATTTGAAGATCTTGGCTTAGGTTACTACGTCGGTGGCTGGAGTGCAATGGGGGACGTATCTGGCGTTGGACCTGATTTCTTCGCTTGGGATAAGTGGCGGATGGGCTGGATTGATGATACGTCTGTCGACTGTGTTTCGAGACGAGGGACTACACAGCACACTCTTACCCCGTTAGAACTAATGGACTCTGCCAATAACATCAAAGCCGTCGTCGTCGCCGTCAACACAACCTCGGCACTTGTCGCAGAGGCCCGTATACCCGAGGGGCTCGACTCAGGCATATGCGCCCCCGGCGTCTTGCTCTATACGGTGGACACATCGGTCAAGACAGGCTACGGTCCTATCCGTGTTCTAGATGTAACCCCAGGTTCACGTGGCTGTGGTACTGGTAGCGTCTACGACAAAAACGACGGCACGCTGTCCCTTATCCCGGGTGCAGTGAGCTCGTACAGCGTCCCTGGCTGGGGAGTTAAGGTTGCTGTAGTAAAGCAGACAAACACGAGCTATACTATTGAAGTTGATACCCATTTCTAGGGGTTAGAACTCATACTGGATGGGTTTTGGTGGTGGACTATACAGGATATGAAGGGAATTCAGCAGCTTGAGTTATATATTCAATAACATTGAAATCCCTATGTTTCTACTCTCTTTATTCTTGACTCGGCTAAACATGCTTGGACACGTGTGGCAGAACTACCTACCGTTAGCCATCGCTCCCTGTCCGTGATTCCGCTTAACTTTGATAACACAAATGCCTTCCGTCGTGGTTTCGTCTCAAGCTTTTTCTCATTCATCTAGGAACGAAAGTATTCTACATATATCCATTCAAGAGTCTTACTAGTAGCTATTTAATTAAAGGTCTATGTGGTTTAGAGTAAATCTATGTAAACTTAGAACTATACAAGATGGTTGAATTATCGTAGGCTAAATAAAGGCTGTTGGCAGTGGAAAGGTAAGTGTAGCTACTTCACGTGAGATGAATTTGGGTCGTCACAAATCGCTATAATCTTAGGGTATTAAAGTAAATCAGTCCACATGCTGTTATGACAGAGTTTGAGAAATGATTGAAGGTGGGGAAGTAAGATTTCGTATCTGCAGCACTCCCCCTCTGATAAGCATTATCTCTCATCTCGTGAGAAGTATCCGCAATATTGTGTACTTAGGGGGAAGCGGTGTGATCCGAGCCCTTACGCTTAATTGAATGTAACCACTCTCCGCATTAGTCACACTGTTGTCAGATGTAAGTGACACAGCCACGCCAGTCACAAATTGACCAATGAACCTTTTCACCAAGGCTGACAGATTTTTCACCTTCTGTGATAAGTCATTCTTTCTCTAGAGGGCTGTGGCCTCCCCTGCTGGAAGCTACCTCGGTTAAGTCTGGCTGAATGAGCTAATGCTGCAACTTCGGCTACCCCGAATGGACTAGATTGGTCGTCATGCACCAAAATGCAGCAAAACATGTTATAACAAAACATCAATCGTATCATCAAAGCCGAAAGCCCGCTTACTTCGATTATCTAGATGTAAAATGATGGACCATCCAAGGGACCAAAACTCAGGTAGCGGTGTTACCGAATTGCGGCTGAGATGATGGGAATGTAACTAAATGAAAAATTGCAAAGGTACCATTAATGTCAAATCCACCATGTCGTAGCATAAGAAGATGACAGACCCGCGCACATAATCCCACCTCAAGAGTCAGAACCAAGCATCCCTACATCAGAGACGCAATATCGAATCACAATGGACGTTGGTGTCCCCTTTAGCTACGATTCATACTCAAACCGATTCGACCCTCATGATGAAGTCGACGATAGCTATGCCGAGAAAGCATTTTGTCCGGATTCCGATCAAACAGTTCTCCTCAGGAGGCGATATGTACGGAATAAGCGTCGAGGGGCTTTCGACACCGCCAGACTCTGCTTGCGTGTCTTAATCCTTTTACTCGACCTTAGCATTCTGGGTTTGCTCATTCATGGACTCAACGTTTGGGGGACAAAACCAGAATCTGTAGACAGGAACGGAGACGTCTGGACGAGAACTCAATGGTCTTCAGTGAAAATGGTTCCAACTTGGTTGATGCTAGCAATCGCAATATTCGCTTCTTTCGTACAGACGGTAGCTATAGCAACCCATTTCACTTTGGTAAGTTAATGTCAAGCTACCAGCGCCTATTAGCAACATTCTAACGTTACGATAGCCTCGGTCATTGCGTGACGGCTGGGCACATACTGCTTCCGTACTGGGCAGCTCCAGTGTTGTGATCGCAGGCTGGTTTGCCGCAACTGTTTACATGATTATTGATAAAGAAGTTCTTCAGCATAGTCACTGGGACTTGTGGTCTTGGTCATGTCAGAACAGGGCAGGTTTATGCATAGAAATAGTAAGATAATACTCTATCCCATGTGAATAACAATTACTAACAACCACTTATAGTCCTACACATTTGGTGCCAGTCTTGCTGTTATAGTACTTGAAATTATTGGCCTGGTTTTATTTATTATCTCGCTAAGAGGGGTATATATTATCGGAAAGTACAACCGGGCTAGTACAATCTATTAGCAGAATTGAAATCCAAGCCTATAAACACTTGACCCTGTACCATCTTGTGTGGTCAACTGCTTCAGAGAAACTTTAAATTCCTTGTTATATATTGTAGCTTTATTGTAACTATGCAGCACCATCTCTTCAGCTAACATTTATCGTTATCATATCGGAGAATGACATTAAACAAGCCGGGATCGTGAAAGCGCTGGCCCCCTGTAACCCACCCAGTAAGGTCGCCGGCATAACTAAAATAACGACACTCATTGTTGCAAGCCTTGGCACCATTGGCAACATCATCCCATGACTTGATCCATTTCTCGAATGGGTTCTGTTACAGTTAGTACTCTTTCATCGCTATATACATTAAAGTAATCATTTTATACACTTACGTCGTTGCATAGATAGATAGCGGCTTTGTCTGAACAACTAATTCTATCGCAGGCCCTGGGGCCAGGACGAATGCGGAGATCGCCTGGGATACGGCGCAGGTAGGCGATCCCTGTACTAATGTGCCTTTCTTCGGCAACAGGAAAGTTGTAGCAAATGTTATGGTCACGCTTCTGAAGTGCTCCCCTTGCTTCCACTTCGGGAACTGCAGTAGTAAGCTCCGACTCGTGAGCTTGTATATCTTCTTCGATTTTTTCCAAAGCTTTGGCAGCATAATCGGGATAGTCTGTCTTTAACTGATCCATGACCTTCTGGATAGTACCATGAAAAATCACAGGAGGCTTTCCTTTTTCAACTTGAATTCGCCAAGTAGGCTCTGGGGCGTTGTCGAGTAGTTCATCTGTAACGCCGGCAACGGGCACAGCGGAAGCCAGAGTCTAAGGGTATGATTAGATGATGTCAGGTAATGCGAGAGATTGTCAGCGACAGACCAAGCTGCTAAGGGCCAAGAAGGTGACGATAGATTGACGCATATTGAGGAGAGGTAGTTGAAGTCGGAGAGTCCTTTGTTGTTCCTGCTATGTTTGAAAGGGACTGATGACGCTTCTGCGATCAATAAACCAGTTGAGAATCTACTCTCATTTATAGTTCTCCAGTTGAAAAGACATCATGCTTACTTTGTCAACTATAACCTATTATTAGACATTATCTTCAAGCGCCCCAAAGCAATGGCCTCAATCGGTTACATCGAGAAATCCTTCTGAGCTACTGCCTTTGACTTTATTTGTAAATACTACACTGTTGTAGCGGCACAGTTCTTGGCGTTGACTGTAACTATGTCCCCAATAGGCAGCTCTAACATACTCCGTCTTCCATTACAGCATCTTGTCGATTAGATTGTCGCTTAGATAGAGGCGTTGCTTCCAATAGGTCAACATAGCTAAAGGGGATAGAAAAGACACTCTAGCATTGCAACTGGGATTTTAACTAACCCACTAGAGCTAGTAATTATAGGTAAGCACAACTGTATATTTATGACACAGGTCTCGATATACAAATGGATCTATCTTATAGGCTATAGGTATGCACTCGTCTCTATCGTTACTAATCTACTCACTCTCTTCCCCCTCAACCGCACCTGTCTCCCTTGTATCCACCTTTTCCCTCAAAACCATATTTTGCTGCCACCCAGACTTAACGATATTTAGACGCTGTGCCGTCGCCTCAGGGTCATCCAGGTCCTGGAAGCTGGTATACTGGCCCAAGAGCAGTACGTCCCCGGGGTCCATCTGCATGCAGACGGTCCGGAGCATAGCCTCGGCCAGGTAGTAGCACCGTGCCTGGGTACTCATACCTTTGGAAGCCAGGATCAACGTCGAACGCATGGCGTCTGCCTCTTCGCCCCCGGCCTCGTTACTGGCATGTAGCTCGCCGATGGCCATAAAGCAGAGGTTGGTCAGGAAAAAGAACGCCCACGTGTTGTACATGTCGAAGCCGTGTCGTAGGTAGTATATCCGGAGGACAATTTCATAGTTGCACCGCGCTTCTTGCGCAATTTCTTGGATGCTTTGACCCTGTAATGTCAGCTTGACCTTGTCCGCCGGGTCAAGATCCTCAAATAGGCTCGTGATAACAGCCCAATACTGGAAACTGTCCCAAGTATTAGTGATTTATGATAGCCAGCAGAACTGGAAGGATGTCTTACTGCACACTAAGCTGGGACGGCAGAGCTGCATTCTCTGCCTGCAATGGTGCCGGAAGCTCGTGGTACCACGAAGCTAGTCGTGAGTAGAACCGCGCTCTGTGGTGCAACTACAACCGTTCGTCAGGGCCCTGAGAGGCAATCACACTGGCCAAGTCCCTAAGGATAACGCGGAAGTTGAGCTGCGCATGGTAGGTTGCCGGGAATAGCGCTGGCACCACTACGTTACTCAAGGGATAACGAACCCAGAGCTCGTCGTACCAAGCCGAGTCATGACTCGGGTCTGGGATAGACGTATAAGGCTCTTCATTGAGGAGTGGCGGGATCTTTTTCGCGTAGCTTACGATACTATCGTGAATCAAGTCAGCGAACGTGTAAGGCTACACATTAAACGGATGGGGAGCATAAGATCGTACGCTTGCCAGGAAAACACAGCCCACGCTGTGAATTCGCGTGCCACTCGCCAATCGGCACTGAGTGGACTGGCCACAGGTCCTAGCAAGCCCATGCGCTTAGCCATACCCACAGCCTGCATCAGATAGCCCTGCGAAATCTCGTCCATAGCCTGCTCGTTAATAGTTTGGTTGAGCACCAACAGCGCCTGGATCGTCGTTAGGCGGTCCCGGTCGCCCTCAAGCTCGAGTAGGCGCCGTGTCTCGGCCAAGAATAGGTATCCGTAGTTATTGGGATCCCAGTACTCACTACGCCGCGATAGCTCGGGGGTGACATGGCATGAAGCGGCAAGGACAGCGTTGACCAGCAGCGAGCTGCAGAAGCGGCGGCGGCCTGCGCGTAAGTCAAGTAAGAAGAGACCCTTATGGAAGTGGGTGAAGACCGGCCATGAGTGGAGGAGGTACGTCTGCATGAGCCTTTGAAGGAAAGCCGGAGTTAACTGGACGCTGGTCCAGCGGGAGATATTAGCGTCAGTGAGAAGCGGCTCTAAAAGGGTAACAGCGCTGAAGGGCTTAGTGTAACAGTCCAAAGGGTGCGGTATGGAGCTGGAGGACGGCGTCCGGGGCGCCTGGGAAGATGAAGATGGTGCATTAGACACCGGGTCAGAGGCTGAGCTAGACACTGGAAATGGCGGCTCAAAAAGAAGGGACCGCAGGTAGCGACTCTTGCTTCGAAGTAGAAAGGCCGGCATCTCCTTGCGAAAGGGAAACTCGTAGCCATAGCGCGCCTCGGGCATAAGGTTCAGCTGCAGCAGCACATCGCCATGCTCAACGCAGCGCACAATGTCGTTAGGTGCGTTACCACGGCGGACGCTATTAAAGATAGCCAAGGCCTCATCCCCGGAGCGGTCGCGCATAAGCTCGTACAGACGGCGGAGACCCGCACTGCCCTTATCGCTGTCCGAGAGCTTACGCTTCAGGGACGTGATCTGGGCGTCCTTGGACTCGTTCAGGCTGTAGACGCACTCAGCCCGGTTGTCAAGACACTTGAGACATGGCTGCGCGCCGTTACACTAGATGGAGGATGGATGAGCAAGCGAGAAGAGTTTTGGGGGACTGGGCCCCGGTACCTTGATTTTCTTGGCACGGCAGCTGTCGCAAGCTAGCTTGACAGTGGTCCTCTTTGGTGGGAGCTTGGTCTGCCTGGGTAACCTTGGAGTCGCGGCCGGAAGCTCGCTATCGGAAAGCTTTGGCTCCAAGCGACGCAGCGCCGCCATGCTGTCTGTTTTTCTACTCAGACACCGGCACAAAAAGGTCGTTAGAAATGTGTTTACCGCTCGGCCTGTTTTCTCTGATAGTGTCCTCGACAACTACTCATCATCATTAGCAAATTACCGCTAGACCAGGTATCTGTTAGCCCGCAAAGTGTCCAGCGCGTTCTTACCCCTCTTCTGTTTTGAGACATGCATAGATTGACATGATTGGCCCGGGATAAAGTTAGCTAGCCTGCAGAGCACCCATTCAGTTATCAAAGTCTTTTAACAGTAGTATGACCGCCAGGCTAAGTAATATTTACTATCGGAAGGCTTACTGGTACTGAGCTGACCAGAGATCCCATATGTTGGATTTGTCCCCGCGTCTGGTCAACGCACTTGAAGTAACATTCCTTGTCACGCCTCGTATAACACAACCCTCAGCCTTGTCTGGAATCTGTTCCTCGTTGAAAAGGTCTGTTAGCCATTGAACAGCCGCTCCATAGCTATTGACTGCCTCTTCGTAGTGCGAGCCAACCGAGTTTCTTTCGAAGAGAATATCAGCCCCAACACCACAGTACCTCTCCACCAGTGCATCCGTCTCAGATATCTTAGCGATCTCATCAGGAACAGCCTGGTAAATAAAGAGTGGCCACCGCGGAACACCGTAGTATCCCATGACGCCCTCCCGATTGACAAGGGCCAAGATCTTGGGATCGTTAAGGATACCAGTACTATTCTGGAAGTACTTGTTGATATCCTGATTGGCATATGTCGTGCCTGACTCGGAAATGGTAAATCCTTCAGCGGCTGAGAAGCCTGTCCTGTTGTATTCACCGCCAGCGTTGAGCTTGGAGACAAGGTACTTGCGAACCTCGGGGTATTGAGCAGTCAACCCCAAAAGTGCGTTGGGGATCAGACCAGCTGTAGCTTCACCATTAACCGATTTCATAAGAGTGGTAACATTGGCCGGTGGAGCTCCAAGAGCAGCACCAAGAATAGTTCCCGATGTCAGATCGGGCGCGTACTGTACCGCGAGTTCTGATGCCCACTCGCTGGCTAGTGCACCACCAGAGTAGCCCCAAAGAGCAACTCGAGAAGTGTTCGTCAGACCGAGATCAAGGGAGAGAACCGCACGGATCGAGTCCAAAGTCGCATAACCAGATATGATGCCAGCTGTGAAAGCGCCTAAAGGGCCCTCATAGTCAGGAACAGAAACATAGAGACCGGCGCCTAGAGCAGTCGTGTAGCTGGCAGAAGATTCGGTACTTGCGCTATACACACTGTAGCTAGGACCGGCATCGACATCCGGAGAGTCATAGGGTACTTGAAAAGAAAGAAGGGCATTCTGTTGGGCAGCACTGTTGGCACCGGGCTTGGGAACAAAGAGAGTAGTAACAGCCCAAGTAGGCTTAAAATGACTGTCGGTTGTGCGATAAAGAATATTGTAAGAAGCTGAACTGTTGGCGGTGATACTGGTCAAGTTGCCTGGGGCAGGTCGAACCCGTAAAACAGTCCCAGGCGCCTTGTTTTCGAATCCAGATGGCGCGGTGTACCATGGGTCTTGGCTTGGCGGAATTGGTTCCGTCAATGGCTCACTCTGGTTGAAGAGTGGACTCTCAGCGGTGGAAACAAATCCAAGCCATAGGTTCAGAAACGCGACCAAAAGAAGGGATTTCATCTTGAGACAGAAGTTGCAGCAGCGAGCTGTTTGCAATTATCAGGCGAGTACGGATACATTATTTATCTGAGAAGCTCGGTGCATTTAACGTTGGATTCACTATGTTAATAGTCCGAGTAGAGAGAGCTATTGGCCGTTGATGCCGATCTGTGACTGGGGTAAAATGAGTCATTGTGAGTTGAATCCAGGGTAGGAGTTTGAGATGCAGCACCACAAAGATGTCTAGCAATTGCCAGACGTGGAAAGAGGCAGTAAAGCAAGTATGCAATAGAACATTTTCTCTTCTTTAATCCCAATTTTAACAAGGTTCTGTACATGATTGAGACGAATTGACCTACGCACAATATTTGGTCCGTGTGAACAACGTTACTCTGTTCCTGTTGGTGTTTTGACCCATACATTGGTATCTGCAAGGGAGTAGCCTCGGACTCAGTCAGGCTCCGGATCCGTGGCCGATAAACAGCCAAAAGGTGGGTCAGCAGTCGTGCTTTGACCAATGACATCGCCGCGTACTGAGGACCCACCGTTCAATCAAAGGCTCATTGACCCAGTTTGATTAACTGAAGTACGTACCCCTTGTTTCAAGGCCTTACACATCCAAGGCCTTCCATCCGTGCAATCGTGCCATCAATCGGTTAAATAGAAACGCGCCGAACTATACGCAAGAAAAAAGAAAAAAAAAAGAGAAGAGTAATTGATCAACCGTTCCTGAAATGTGTGATTTTACTATCGTGATTTATCAGTACATGTTGTCATTTGTGCGGCCTCAGTTTCACCAGGTCCTAGTCTCCTCTCTCGTTCTTCTTTTCTCTATTAGATCTTGCTCGGAGCTTGCCTCAATACGTGAAGCGACTGCTCCACATTGCCGTCAGAATAGTCTCTACTAACAAGCCATCAGAAGGAGTTTTAGCGCCATGAACAGTAAAAATATGGACATCAAGTCAATCCTGGAGAATCCTCGCACGTACAGTAGAGTGTATTGCGCTTCGACTTTGGTAGGCGTCTGCACATATGCTGCGCTGATCATCATTTCTACCCCAAAGTCTGGTGCCGCGTCTCTACTACGATACTCCAGTCCTGCGGTCGTGCTTACAGTGGGGCAACATCTCTTCCAAGAGCTCCATGGTATCAGCGGCAGTCTTTCCCATCGAAGTGTGTCTCTGGCGCTCACAGCGCTGTTCATACTCCAATGCTGCAACTTCTTGGTTATCAAACGATTTGATGCCAATGACCTAGCCGAGGAAAAGATCTTGCGACGCTCTGATAGCCTGGTCATCAAGGTATATCGAGTTGTCTGCCTCATTTTCAACGTCCGAGGTATCGGAACTCCCTGGCAAGCAAAGCATCTCTCCGACTTCCCCAAATTCTATACTGGTCAGAACGGGAGCCGAAAGCCGACTCGCAGGCGGTTTATCGCTCGCCAGCTAGTCATCGTCGCATGGCAATATCTCCTGCTCGACTTTATCTACGCTTCGTCGATGGAGACACTACCTGAGGACACCCAGAGAATGTTTGGCCACGGAGTAGAGTATACGTACCTGGACGCGACCTCCGAACAATGGATGGGTCGTTTTATCGTTGGGGTCGTTGCTTGGGCGGTACCAGGACGTGTGACCATTGACTTCACATATCGCATTTTATCGATTATCGTGGTCCTATTCGGGTTCTCTTCGCCGGAGCAATGGCCTCCTCTGTTTGGCAGTATCTGCGATGCATACTCCATTCGGGGATTTTGGAGGTAAGTCAAGACTCTTACAATTATTGAAATAAAGCCAACTAACTTGATAAAGCACATTCTGGCATTCCTACTGCCGTTGGACTCTGACGACGATCAGCAACTTTATCTGCAGGGATCTCCTGCGACTTCCACGACCCTCTCTCGTTGAACGGTACATGAACGTTGCAGGCGTCTTCCTAACATCGGCCATTATCCATATGGCGATAGATGCCCATTGCTGGTGCCCGCCTTCCAAGTTACCTGCCTTGGCTTTCTTCGGCTCTTGTGTAATTGGTATCATCATCGAGGACACCGTTCAGGAGTTATGGCGCAAGCTCATAGGTTATCAGAAGTCTGCAGGAGTTCCTACATGGCACAAACTTGTTGGCTATCTTTGGGTATCGTTCTGGTTCGTCATGACGGCACCTTGGTATCTGTACCACAACACTCGTTTGCCCCCTGATGATACATGGGTGGTGCCAGTAAGCGTTGTAGATAAACTTGGCGATGATAAGGTAAAGATGGTCTTGCTTATCGGCGGAGTGGCGCTACGCTTTACATTTGGCATTGAAGTGTAGGAGTGCTATGAGAACGAAGTTGGAACGTTTGAGATGAAGAAGCGCTGGTAGGCGGCAAGCGCAGATAAGGTGCAACGGCTTGAACGATTCTGAAGTATAGACTAAGTACTGAACACAGAATAAAATATACTGAAGGGATCCATATGGGAGATGTTGAGCTCTGTGCATAATGAATCTTAGAACAGATCGTTCTGGACAGATCTTCATTCTGAAAAATGTGGGAGGGAATTGTGTACTACGATGACCCTTATCTGTAACGGTCGACGATCTGACATGTAGTGTACCGAAGACATGCAGCAGGTTTGGTTCTACTCTCTGTCGGTAGATAAGGGGGTCATGTAAGGCCTGACAAGTGCTTACAGACTAGCCAAATACGGGAATTCGGGACGTTTCTCAAACTAAGCTCCCCAAGCATTCATATTTACGGTGTGATTTAGTAGAGCTGCCGAGCATTAACCTAAGCATTCACTGAAGGTCTAAAACATGTTATCTTAATATCGACGCCCGCAGCCGCAGCCTCGAGCGATTATTCTACCTCAAAATTCATACCACTTTCCAAATCGAAGCACAAAACCAACATGGCATCCAGTCTTCCACCTCTAGTACCAGAGAAATACCGATGGAGTTCATCTGGACTCAAGCCGGGTCACATCCAGCGCAGATGTGTCGGCGCAGAGGCAATCGTTGGGCTGGAGTCCAAAAACCGGAAGGCTCTATACGATCTTTACATCACCACCTCTCTTCGCAATATTGCACCGGCCTCAATCTCGCTGACGCTCCGCAAGCTCAAAGAGATGTTCGAGCTAGCTCTGTTGGAGGCTCGTTTTGAGCGCCCCGAAGCTGCTTGTACCGCATCCTGGGACGAAGAGGTAGCGGCCGTCATCAATTACCAATCCCCAGAGAGTGATGAGTCTGCTCGGGATTGGGCGAGGGATTGCGTTCACGTGATGCCTACGTCCATAAACGCTTTTGACCTTTGGAGTGAACTAGAGGAAGCAAGAGCTACTGCTGATAACGACACGCCCTCCAAGTCAATCGAGATCTTCTTAATCGCGGATGTCCCAACCCAGCGATCACCAATCCCTCAAGACATGACCATGGAGGTTTTGTTTCACAACAATCACTTATTTTGGGACGGTATAGGCTGTCGCAAGTTTATCGGCGACATCTTCCGCCTGTTAAGTAACTATATCGATGTCGACGATGGTATTGGAACGAAGACATTTTCCTGGAGTGAAGAAATCAAGAATCTCAACCCTCCGATTCTTGACTCATTGATGTTGGATGTGACAACTCTTGGAGAAGAGTTCGATAATAAATGCACCGAGTATACGAATGCTCTGGTTGCCAACTACGTGAGTGGAAGCAGTCGTCACGTAATTATTGCACACTGACAGTTACCTATAGAAAAGCCGAGGTCTGAAGTTCCAACCTGGCCTTGGCCTTCCACGCTGCGTCATTCACAAGTTCAGCGCCGAAGATTCTATCGCTATCGTGAAAGCCGTCAAAACCCGGCTCGGCCCAGGACACACCATCAGCCATCTAACTCAAGCTGCAATTATTCTTGCTCTTCTGGACACTCTCAAACCAACTGATCTTACTGACGATGAAGCATTCATATCACCAACATCTGTGGATGGCCGGAGGTGGATGCGTCCGGACATCGCCAAGAATTTCTACGCCATGTGTCAGACAGCTGCAGTGGTTCGGGTTGAGAAACTCAAGTCTATCGCTGTCAGCCATCAAGATGAAAAAGATGTACAAGTGAAAGCTCTAGAGAGTGCTTCTAGGGACGTTAAGACCTCTTACGATCAGTGGTTGAAGAACCCCTTCCAGGAAGCTCTTGGTCTGAGAGTCCATAACTTTGAGGCAAATTATCTACACTCGTAAGTTGGTACAGGTAATACTCGAGATGCAGGTACTAACACGCGCACGCTCCAGCAAGCCGATTCCATTTGATGGCGAAGCAAACCCGGTAGGTTTCAAACTCATATGTTTATCCACTTATGTATAGTACTAATATCGTCCCGATAGTTATTTATCAGTGATGGCATCAACGATCGCTTCATTCCGCACGAAATTAAGTCTGCTTCCACCGGAGAAGAGCTTTTCTCCGTTGAGAGCATTGACTTTCTGGTAAACCAGTCTTTGCCATACCTGTACGTCAAGCATCATATTTCTATGTACAAGCTCTAACGAAGTTATAGGGCGATTAGGCTGGATAGCTGGAAGGATGCATCCACCCTCAACATTATCTATAATGATGCCAACTACACGGAGGCTGATGTTCGGGATTACCTGCAGAGTATTGTTGAATTCATGATGGTATTCAAACTTTAGCCTTTTGCGGGGGATGTAAAATATCCATAATAATAGGCTCACTGCAAATTACTTTTTTTCTATCTCTTTCCTTGTAAGATTGGTGCGTTTATTTCAGGCCATACCTCCATATTCATATCTTTTCTTTGACATAAGCCAAGCCTTTCTTGACTATCACACTCCACTTCCCGTCTGCTCCACTGCAACTATCCTTGTTGAGACTTGATAATAGCTTATTATCATAGGTGTAAAATTATCCTTGCGACTTTACTGCGTTCGTCTACATGTGTCTTGTTTTGCCAAGAAATTATACCTTCCTGATATAGAAAGTCGGTTATAGATGCGCGCAGCCCGGGCCCGAGAATAGACTTTATTGCCCGACGATCCGATCGATCATTTAGACAAGGCAGAGATATCTCGAATAGCTAATCGCATGACTTCTTCTGGGCTTCATTCGGATCGACTCATGAGTCATTTGCTACTGATGGCACTGGAGCACTAAGTACTATAAATCACCGATTGGAGCTGATCAGCGCATTTCGAGGTGCACTGGCTTTTCTTCCTTGGCCTTGTGCGCCTTGTTTAAGAAATGGGATTGCGTCCCTGGTCATGCAGAGCGTCGTGGCATAGATCTGAGGGGTTGTCCTGCCACATTTGTTCAAGTAAGGCCCCGGAGAGATACGAGACATCATTCGCGTTCCGCCTATCGTAGGAATCAAGCTATTTTAACTAGCACCACGTAAAAGACGGCTGGAAGAAGTTATATTACTCCTTCACTGTTAATACCCTTTAATAATCTTAATTAATTAGAAGAGACAATTTAGAAGATAGTAATTGCTCCCAACAATAAGAACGTGTTCTAAATACTCACCTCCTAAGAGTCGCTTATCGTCACACTTTCGATTTGTAGCTTAAAGAAAAAAGTTGAAAAATGTAGACCGTTAGATCTGATACTACTATACTCATGATGGGCATAAGCCACTAGTTTAATATCAAATCATGCAATCATCTATGCTACAATAGCTTGGGCATACCTACTGTTTCAATACCGTCATGCTATGACTCCTGTGACAGCTAGAATGAAGGTTTTTTGTCATGCAATACAATTTTCTTTTACAGTTCTTACAGCCTCAGTTGGGTACAGTTGACAAGCTACCGTGATTCCTCAACTGCAGGATTTCAAGGTTCTCAGAAGTCTGAAGCAGGTCCGAGGTAGCTATGTAGGTATATGATCGTAGATGCTGTAGCAGAGCAAACAGGGCCATGGCACTTTTGCATCAATGACGCCACGCAATAAAACATTACCTATCATTCACAACTAAAGCAATAGTGGTAAGATGGAAAGTGATAGAGGTATTCAAGTTACAATGAATGACTTCTGCCAACAGCCAGGCTATCTTTTTTCTCAGAGAGAAGCACGATGCAGTCGACTAATGTTCGGGATCCAGAAAAACATTGGCTTGTTCTCTAGGTCAGCTATTTACCCACCTATCAGAACAACAACAGCTTCATAGTAAGGCATAGATTAATTTGATCTTCACGTACCTGCTACTTATAAAGCTTGGCTGGCCACAGTTATGCAGATGTCAAGGAAGGGACATTGTCACCGGGTGGACTAGTGATCCTTTATGCAGCTAGACCACGGTCAACGAAAGGGCTAGTCTTGGCGTTCCATTCAATTGCAAGGAGTAGAATCCTATCTTGAATATACACGGTGATCTATCCAGAATAGAGAGGAGAAGCCTTGGAAAGCGTGTCATGCTGGCAATGAGACTTTATCCGGAGTATCTACACGAGTTTCAGCAGTAACTTTCTAGTACGTCATTTCCATCAGTTGATCTCGATGATATCAGGCAGAATAAACGTCTTTAAAAAGGTATAAAGTCAACGAATATTCCCCTCGTAAGTTACAGAAGCATCAAGCAAACTCTTTTCTTCAACTCTCTACTACTCATACACTACAAAACTTCAACCCAAGTCTTTACTATACTCAACACTATGAAGTACATCAACGCCCTCGTCATACTCGCTTCTATCGCCGCCGCCGCCGCTGTTCCAGCAGCTGTGCCTGGCTCGGAGCCTGATATCTCCAAGCGTCAATGTGACAGAGACGCTGTTCAGAGATGTATTCTGGCTTGCAACATTCAGTGCATTGCCGCTGGGCCTGTAGGATATGCAGCCTGCAGTCAGGGATGCAGTAAGTTTCACCGAGTTCTACTATCATATTGCTCATCACATTAACTTTTACCAGCTCCTGGATGCGGCCCCGCCAATGGCTGCTAGATGCCATAGCATAATCGCTGGTCAAATCTACCCACTCTGTAGAAATGGCCCAGATCTGAGGCTTACATTCACGTAGCCTCAGATACTATTGCGATTGATAAACAACATGGACTTGGGGCTTGAAAGTGGCTCAATCGGTTTCATATTACTCTCGTTTCTATTGTCGACTACCTGAAACCGTTTGCAGAGGCCTATAAGAATCCATGGAGGGTCGAGGGATTATATTATGTAGCTCAGCAATCCATCGAACTTTAAACTGAAGACTTAGGAAAGCTTCCTCCCGTTTACTTCTCCATAATCTTGAAGTCTTCTCTCCTCCGCATTACAAAGCCAGTCCTTCTTCGGGGAATACTATGTACTGCACGTAGATTATCACCGAGAGTTTTAAAGCCGTTTAATTGGAGAACACAGCCGGATCACTTTGAATCTAATGCAAACATGGATAAGAAATCCATATTGTAATTGTACTGTTTGAAATGCATCATCCTTTTCCCGAGCGTGTATGGTAAATTAATGTTGAGAAGAGGAAGGTCGCTTATCGATTACAGATAAGCTGATAAGATAAAGGAGGAAAGATGTAACTAACCTACATCTGGGCGAAGAAATTCAACGGCCTCCTCAGTGGACAAGTCCATGGGCATGGTACAGCAGGGGATAACTGGCTGACTCAATGTGCCGCTTTGAACTTTCCCATAAACACCGAAACTTAAACATCCACACACGATACCGGTGGATTGTTGGTCGCACATGCGTTGTGTCTCTCCATTTCGGCGCACAGGTAGAACTTGCGCTCCTTAGCCAGCCAACAGAGTCAGTGTGGAGTCGTTTCTAAAGTTTTGTATGCCTGCAACAATAGCTAGTCCAGAATAGGAAACAATACATTTCGACTCATCTTGAGTCTCTGGTTGTTTAGTGGGTCTTCAGTTCTATAAGTACAACCAAAAGGACGCAAACAATGCAACCTCACCAACAAACTCATTTTCGTACTTCACAATGACGGCACAAGACACAACAACGCAAAAGCTAGACATGGAGCTGGACATCATCGGGCAACAGCCTCTCATGACCGAGATCTACACTCAAATCAGCTTTGTCTTTCCCGTTACCGATGACTCCACTCATCCCGCTATCCTCGACACATTCAACAAGGGTCTTCAGCGCCTCTCACAAGCGTTCCCGTGGGTGGCTGGCCAGGTGAAGAAGAATGAGACTGATGCCCTCAGAATTACTCCTTTTGAAGAAATACCGCGAATGATCGTCAAGGACCTTCGGAATGACCCTTCTGCACCTACCATGGAGGCCCTGAGAAAGGCGGAATTCCCAATGAAGATGTTTGACGAAAACGTCATTGCGCCACGGAAGACTTTGCCAATTGGCATTTCGCCTGACGAGCCAAGTCCCGTTCTCATCTTCCAACTCAACTTCATCCAAGGCGGTATTATTTTCACAGTCAATGGACAGCATGCTTGCATGGATATGACAGGCCAGGATGGAATTACCCGACTTCTATCTAAGGCCTGCCGCAACGAAGAATTCACCGAAGAGGAGGTCAAGGTCATGGCCCTGGAGCGCAAGGGTCTTGTCCCTTTTATCGATGATTACAAACTCGACAATGAGCTGAGGCATCAAGTCGTCAAGCCCCCCTCAACCGAGAGCGCGCCAGCTCCTCCCAAGGCGAGCTGGGCGTTCTTCTCATTCGGCCCCGAAGCCCTTTCTGAACTCAAGGATGAGGCGACCCGAACACTTCAGGATGGCGTTGATGGAGCGGCCAAGCCTAAGTTCGTCTCAACCGATGATGCCCTGTCGGCATTTATCTGGCAGTGCACCAGTCGCGTCCGTCTTCCCCGCGTAGAAGAATCGGCCCGAACTCTATTCTGCCGCGCCGTTGACGTCCGAACCCAGCTTGATGTGCCCAAGGACTACCCTGGCATTCTACAGAACATGGCCTACAGCAGTTCGACCTTGTCTCAAATATCCAACGAGCCTCTTGGCGCTGTGGCCTCTCGTCTACGATCCCAACTTAATCGCGAGTCTCTGCGACGTCGGACACAAGCGTTTGTTTCACACATAGCCAAGCACCCGGGTGTCCTGTCTGTTACAGCAGATGCCGACCCATCCACGGATATCATGTTGAGTTCTTGGGCTAAGACTGGATGGTGGAACTATGACTTTGGTCTTGGGCTGGGAAAGCCTGAGAGCGTAAGAAGACCGATCTTTGAGCCTATGGAGAGTCTGATGTATCTTATGCCCAAGAGGCCTGATGGGGAAATTACTGCTGCTCTGTCTTTGAGAGATGAGGATATGGAGAGATTGAAGGGCGATGAGAGGTGGACGAAGTTTGGACGGTTCATCGGATAGAGTAATAGTGAATAAACTTCGGAAATAGGTACCAACAATTGTGAACTATCATCTCTTCATTCTCCGACGCCCTGGGTAGATAAGCGCCTCCAGGAAGACTTTTTTATGCTTTGTTCATGTTGTCATCTGAAATCTATACTGACCAGCGTAGTTCTAACGACGAGATAGAGTTCAATCTTGAAAATGTAGGGTACGACAACTAAATATGTCTGATCTGGGGATCGGGGGCCAAAGCCTGCTTACCATAAATGAAGATGGGTTTCCGAAGTTTCAAAACCCACGTTCGAAAGACAGCCGTCGAAGAACTTATATATATCGCGCGATCGTTACTTCAGATATGTAGGTCACTATCAACCACATTCTATACTAGTTACACGCCGCAACAGTACTAATAAGAAACGGATCTCACCCAACACTTCGTATTGCAGATAAAGAATTGATTCAAAGCTATACCTTACTAGTACATGATGTTCAGAGGGGATTGACTATATTTCCTCCCGCAATTCCCCTTCAACCTTGCCGTAAATGATCTTATCTAAATCCTCGGTAACGTCTTGCCACAAGAATCTGCTACTCTCCCCAGCGACAGTGATATTGGCGCCATCCGTAGGAAGAGCAACAACGTAAATGCGATCAGCCATTTGTCGTGCAGATGTCGTCAAAGCATTTTCGAGACGGCTAGGCAAGAAACCCAGAAAGTCAACCTCGTTAAACTGCTTCGTCTTATCCTGATAAACCGCCACGCCTCCAAAGGGATGGTCGGGAGTCTTATTCTCAGCAACAAGAAGGATAGTGTCGTTGTATCGCTCCGGGAAATGCAAGACATTTGCGGTCTTGAATTCGTGGTATGGGGTCTGTTTTATGGTAACTGGTGTCCCGACCTTATCATTCACGTTGAAGCGGATGAGTTGGCCGATGATGTTGTCCGGAACGATCATGACATCGCCGACATGAGCTATGCCAGTGAAGCCGTAAAGACGAGGAGGTCCGAGCGGCTCAGCGACATAAAAGGTGGAAACCTCCTTGTTGGGAGTTACTCGCAGGATGTTGGATGTATAGGTGCCCAGGACATATGTGTTGCCGTCAGGGCCAAGACTGGCGTCGGCGTAACCGGCATAGAGACCGTTGTTCAAACGGAGTTGGCTTGTCACCTCCTTCATCTTCAGGTCGATGCTCATAAGGTGATCAGGTCCGGATACGTTGAAGCCATCACTGTAGAAAGCATCTCCGTTGTCAATGACGACTTCAAGAGTCTCGGCTTGGTATGCATCGGGCTTGAGGATGATACCACTGGCATGCAGAGGATTGGGACTAGCTGAGTTTCCAGCATGACTGAGTCCCGGGAAGTGAATCGTATCGAGAACAACGGATTTGTAAGGATCATAAGTGCTGACTGTGGCGTTGTATAGGTTGCTGGAAAATGAGGTTAGTGGCCGTCAGCTAAAGTTTGGTGAACGAAGACAAACCTGACGTAGGCGACGCATCGCTTCTTGTCCCAAGCAAACATCTCAGGGTATCCCATGTAAATGTCATAGTTGAGGTCTCCCTTTGGTAAAGGTGGGCATTCTCTGGCAGAGCTGAGGTAGTTGTTTCCAGAGATCCATGTAGAAGCAGCTTCGCCAATGGAGCTTAGGTGGTTCATGACAAGTTGGGGCAACATGATGACGTCTTGACGAACAAGAAAACGGAGTGATATCGGCTAACTTTCGTTCTTGACTGATTGAGCTTGGAATGTAATTAATATTAATAGACATCGAGAGTTTACTGTTTTGCCCAAACCTGCCAATTGATTGAATGGTCGGTTGATTATTCACACGCAGCTAGAGTTCGGGTTACCTAGCGAAGCGTTAGTGGGCCTAGCGACTTGCGATTTCATTGAGCGTGACGTGATTGGCCAGATCAAGGTTCCTGACCCGACAAGCCCCTGGAACAAGGCCTACCGTCAGGTTTCGGTGGAAAAATACAGGGCTGTACAAACTAGCCGACTGCTACATCTGATTATGCCGAATGTCAATGAAGCTTGGGATGTGATAGTAGGCCACAGAGATGTGATGGAAGTTTTCGAAAACATAGCTATGCAAGATATGCTTGCGGTCTAGGGTTGGTTTAGCCACTGGGGGGAACTGATGGATTACTTGCTGATTCAGTTGTGTTGAATACAAACATTCCGTTCTGTAAATATTAATTATTACTATGTATCTGCCCGTGGAGGCTTTCAATATTGGACCACTCGTCGGATTGCCAATCTACACTTCGTCTTGTTATCTCACTACTATTACTTCCATTTCGGCCACCAACAGTCACCTCTAGTTCAGCCGTCATGCTCATCACGCTGGCACTAACGCTGATCGCCCTCTACTTGTTGTACAAGTGGGCTCATCCAAAACCCATATCCAAGATCCCTTACAATGCCGCCGCTTTGAACAGTCTCTTTGGTGATTTACCAGCCATGGTTCGAGACACAAAAGCCCACGACCAAACTCACATGGACTGGATTGTCCAACAAATGAGGAATCTCGACTCTCCCATTATTCAACTATTTCTCAGTCCTCTGCAACGTCCCACTGTCATTCTCGCCGACTTTCGCGAAACGCAGGACATCATGCTTCGCCGCAAGGAGTTTGATCGATCAACCAACATTCGCGGTCTTCTGGAGGATGTTATTCCTGACCATCACATTTATCAGCAAACGAATTCTGTCTTTCGGACGCACCGCAAGCTTGTGCAAGATGTTATGTTACCATCTTTCATTCGGGAGGTTGCCGGCCCTGCGTTCCATGGAAATATCATGAGACTCATACAACTATGGGAGGTGAAAAGTTCGATTGCCAATGGATCTCCCTTTTGTGCAACATTGGATATCCAGGGCGCTGTTTTGGATGCTGTTTACAGCTTCGCGTTTGGAGAGAACTACAAGTCCAGTACTACGCTGCCCAACATCGCCCTTCTCGAGAGCTGGAGGAAGCAGGGCAACCGCAAGCTGACTGGGAACGATGGACCTTTCATCTTTCCCGAAGTCGTCTTTGACGAACTCATTAACGCAACAATCGATCTAGCCAAGGCACCACAAGGACTTCAAGGTTCTCCAATCGCCAAATGGATGGCAAAGATCAAGATGAATTTGTCACATTTCAGGAAGGTTAGAAAGATCAGGGACGAGTTTCTGATCCGGAGCCTCCAGTCTTCTGTTTCCAAGATTGAGAGCGATGAGAAGTTCGAGGTTACCTCGGCGGTAGAGCAAATGGTATTGCGCGAGACTGCGCTTGCAGAGTCCGAAGGCCGCAGTCCAAATTATTACTCATCTATGATGCAAGGAGAGGTACGTATTTCCACTTGAAGGCTAACATTTCAGAGATCAATACTAACATGCTTTGTCTAGCTATTCGGACTGATCCTCGGAGGTTTTGACACAACTAGCACTACCACACTTTGGGGATTGAAGTTTCTCACCGACAACCCCAGTGTCCAGCAGCGCCTTCGGGAAATCCTGCAATCTTCATTCGCCGAGGCAAAGGTCGAAAACCGCTGTCCTTCTTTCCGGGAACTAGCGGCTGCTCGTATTCCCTACCTCGAAGCAGTGATTGAAGAAATTCTCCGATGCGCTGGAGCCACTCCCGCCCTTCAACGTGTGTCAACGGTAGACACACAGATCCTGGGCTACCATATCCCTAAGGGCACCGACGTACTTTTCCTCACTCATGGACCCAGCGTATGGCGTCCTGGCTTTGCCGTTGATGAGAGCAAGCGAAGCCAGACTTGTCAAACTGCCGGGGAGAAGAAGGATCAGAGTTGGGAGGCTATTAATATTGCTCTTTTCAAGCCTGAGAGATGGTTAGTAACAAAGACCCTGTCTGCTGAGGATATGGAGGAGTTCGAGGAGTTCGATGGGACAGCTGGACCGACACTGGCTTTCGGCTTGGGAACGCGAGGTTGTTTCGGCAGAAGACTGGGATACCAGCAGTTGAAAACATCCATTGCGATGTTGGTTTGGAACTTTGAGCTCCTGCCTTGTCCTTCGCAACTTTCCAGTTACCGCACTGTTGAAGGTCTGACTAGCATGCCGGAACATTCATACATCAGGCTCGCGAAGGTGGATCTTGAAACACCCGAGTAGACATTCTAGACAGATGGATCAACCGACTTTTGTTAATTTGTAAGGCCTAGAAAGTGGAAAGTTGACGGATGAGTGTGGTGTCGCAGTGGGGTATGGCCCAAAAATGGCAAAATCATCCGAATCATAGCGTCGGTAGAGTGAAATACCGACAGACCATTGAAGTTTATTCTCAATCAAACAAGACAGCTTTGGAAGGAAGTTGCCTGACGATGTACTTGATTACTATTTGAATTATTTATAGAGCTATCAAGCTTCGAATCGAGTAGAATTACCAACTGTTAACATTCTTTTCCAAATGTTCAACTACTCCGTTTGGCCCTTTGTGGCCTTCACAGCTGGCACAGTACGTTGATGTAAAGTCAAGTGAAACCTGCTAACGTAGGATCCTATAGTGCCTCACGTATCTCGTGTCGATTCTGGTGTACAACCTTTTCTTCCACCCACTCCGTAACTTCCCCGGCCCATGGCTTAATAAGATTACACAGATTCCCCACACTCTCCTGATGCTCTGTGGACTCCCCCACAAGAAACATCTCGAACTTCATCTAAAGTATGGTCCAGTCGTAAGAATCGGACCAAACATGCTCTCATTCAACCACCCCGATGCCATGAAAGATGTTCGTGGGCATCGAAAGGCTGGTGAACCTGAACATGGCAAAGACCCTATCTCGGTACAGTTTGCTGGTGATAACATCGTTGGTAGCGATCGTGAAAATCATACCCGTTTCCGTCGTGCTCTGGCATATGGCTTTTCAGCCCAGGCTATGCTCGAACAGGAACCTACCTTCAATTCGTACGTCAGCCAGCTATTCCGACAACTACATGAGCAGTCTTCTGGTGGTAAGAAACCTGTCGACATCGCTAAGTGGTACACCTTTACCACGTTCGATATGATTGGAGATCTGGCGTTCGGAGAATCCTTTAGTTGCCTTGATAACTCGACTTACCATCCGTGGGTTGCCCTCGCCTTCGAAAGTCTCAAGAGCGTTGCATTCTTAGCCGAGATTGGTCGATACCCAAGCCTTGCTCCTCTTGCTGGCTTGATGCTTCCTCGCGGTATGCTTACCAAGTTTGCTGAGAACAAGGAGTTGGCCAGTATGAAGGTGAAAAAAAGACTAGACACCAAGACCGACAGGCCAGATTTTGTTGGCAAGATCACACAAGGGTTAAAGTCCAAGGGAACCGTAAGTTCTTGTTATTGATGTTTGTCTGTGTAATCTGAACTCACATACTTCTTTAGTCTATGAAATTTGATGAACTTGCATCAAACGCCTCTGTGTTGATTGTGGCTGGTTCTGAGACAACAGCGACTCTTCTATCTGCAGCAGTCTATTTCCTCTGTGCCAATCCCCGTACCCTGGATCTCTTGACTCGAGAAGTTCGGACTACATATAATCGAGGGGAGGACATTGATCTCATATCTACACAGAACCTACGTTACATGCAGGCTGTGTTGGACGAAGCTTTGCGTATGTATCCTCCGGTGGCAGGCGGTGGGTCTCCTCGACAGATAGCCAAAGGTGGTAGTATTGTGGCCGGCTACTACGTTCCGGAGAATGTAAGTGCCATCTCATATTTTCAAGCATTCTTATGGCTTTGAAAGTTTATGCTAACACTGTCTACAACAGACGCTGGTAGAGAACGACATGTGGGCATTGCATTATGACCCAAAGTACTTTACTCAACCCCATGACTTCATTCCTGAACGCTGGCTCGGTGACCCTCGGTTCAAGGATGATCGTCTCGACGCCGTTAAACCTTTCTCGATTGGTCCTCGAAACTGTATTGGCATGAAGTAAGTCACATTGAAGTTATATCGTATGTCCATAGTCGTTATACTGACAAAACGTATAGTCTCGCATATGCTGAAATGCGTATGATGCTTGCCAGAACAGTGTGGGAATTCGATCTTCGTCTTGCCGAGAACTCCTGTAATTGGTATGACGAAAGTCGTGTATATCTTGCATGGCATAAGCCTGCGCTCAATGTGTATCTTACTCCAAGCTGATACCAACACTTGAGCTACGCGACATGGATGAAGCTCGACAGTCCTACAGAGGCTAGTCTAGCAGGAGGTGAGATGTTCTTATATAGAATTGCCCTAGAGTTGTATTTAGGACGTGTGCATATAATCGGGTTCTTAAGTTTACTGCGAGTTGAGGATCCATCCTTCTATCACCATTGACCGCGGTACACTAGATCTATATTGACTGAAAGATCCTGGGGGCAGGTGGCCCAGTAGTAGGTCAAACACAGACCATACTAATCGGCTCGGGCTACCTGATCTACACCATCTTACTACAGGATCGGGTCAGTAGCAAAGTAGCAATACATTTATACATGGCTACTGTGAGATTTGAATCTCATTGATTACGTACCGATTCAATTGTGTCACCCGATTGGCACGATCCCTTGAGGCACATCGGAAATGATTTGTAGGTAGGTCACAAATAGACCTTTTTCGAGGTATTGTTAGGACAAACAAGTCGTAAACAATTTATGTTGAACTCTAAATCAATTGCTACTATATAAGAGAACAATTTCCAGACGGACGTATATTCAAGGCAAAAGATAATGCAATATCAATCGCGGTTAAGGGCGAGAGGAGTCCTTTGATGAGTAGCGAAATCAATCTGCACAGCTACATAACCCAGTAGAATCTCCAACAACAAATGAACCAAGAAACGCAAATTCCTGTGCATCCGACCCATTCCATCCAGTCGCACCATAAGATCTCTGATCCTCCTCGAAGTCTAGTAAGCTAATTCTAAAGCGCGATCTTTCGAGCGCTTCTTGCGCACCTCGATGTCAAAACTTAGATCCGTAACCCAGATCGTAAGCGCCTCGGGTTAAGCGAAGGCACACTGAGTTTCGGGGCCAAGAGTCGTCGCAACGCAAGAGTCAAGACGCCAAAACAGAAAGAAAAGAGGATCTGCCGATGTCGGTATACTGTCAATTAGATTTGGCGTAGTAGAATGTTTTATCAAGGCCTTTGTGATTGACGACCTTTACCTTGAAAGTTGAGCTAATATTCGGGGTCGAGAAGGACTTCTATCTTTGCAAATGATATCCACAGACTAGGGGATATTGTCGTCTTGAGATCAGATCTCCTCATGGTGTATCCAGGTCCAGTACTAGCAGATACCTAGCTATCGGACCCGGGAGCAAAACGCGCCGTAGACTTTTACACCGAACAGTATCGATTGCAGCAGCCCGAAACGGAATAATCCGCCGATGTAACATATCTCAATCGAGGGGATAGCTTGCTACCAGACGCTAGTGCTATTTTGTATCTTGCCACATACGCGAAAGTTGACATTATGCATTTTGAAAGCACTGCCGTCCTTGATGCCGGGACAGTGCGGTGGTTTTGTTATCGTTTCCCCTCGTCGAAATTCAGGCCTTGCGCTCACGTTTCAGTCACTGGCATTTTCGCTTAGGTTCCTATGACTCAAATTTTCAGCCTTCCTACATGGAACATTCGGCATTTAATACCTAATTTGATGCCCATGGCCATCGTATGGAGACATAATTAGCATGGTGACTCCCCTGCTCGACTCGGGACTTAACAGCTAAACAATTTCTCACAAGAAAGGAACACGAACACGAGATCTCATCCTTCACTTCATTCATCAGTGCCAACTTACCGTCTCCGCAATGCTCGCAGCCGCCAAGTTGATTGATGGCCTGGACGCAGACCTTGAGGTCTCTTGGCTAGAAGTCTGCGCTTACTCTGGGGTGAGCGCCGCGCTCTGCGCCACAGTTTGGATCGCTGCCAAGGCATGTTGAGGATTCAGTCACGGAATCTGGCTGCGAGGGCTCGCCTCGGAAGACTAGCGCTGGTCGACCACGTCTAGTTCGCGTATCGAGAACATCATCAACATTCCTACACTACAATCTCCTTCAGGCACCCACATTCCAAACCAACCATCAACAATCTACGAGTTGAGCAAGTTAAGGTCTCTGACGACCTGAGAGGGACAATGCACCGACAGCGGAGGAGGATCTTGGGTCTATTTTCAGATAGCTGCCTAGTCGCACATATGCAATAACGTTAAGGAACAAGAGAACAACTTATGAATGAATATACGAACAGTTTAAGGTATGATGATGCGTCGCCACATCGAGGAAAGTGAAAAAGGTTTCTCACTGTTGTACACAAATAACTTGCTAGACGAGGGCCGAATTCTCATTAACTACACCTAAATCACAGAACAGGTGTTCTCGATTTAACTAATGTAGAGCCTCATCCTCTAGATCTTGAAAGGTCCGGACTAGAAATTCTGTATATTTATGTATTGAGGAATCCATCCTGAATGAAGGAACGCACGAAGAAGCGGTGGTCACCAAATAACCCATTGTAGTGCTATTTTATATTTGTATATCTAATCTACAATTCAAAACACTCCGTATACTAATAATTCATTATTCTCATCTATATGTCATCTAATTCTCAACATAATTTGGTCTATCATGTCAGTAGACCCTACCAGCTTGTCATACGTGGTGTAGCTATGGCTAGATACCACAACGGAAGAGAGCTTAGCCCTAAATCAAAAGAACTGGAATCCCTTGGAAATCCATAAGATCTTCCCAGTTCATAGCACCCTCATCTGTCTTTAGCTCCCGCTTCTTCCAAGCCTCCTCCAAGACTTCGATGACCCCATCATATTTCCTCAAAGAGCTCCAAGTAGAGCTATAGGACCTCAGAGTCACCCTGAAAAACCCCCTTTGGCTGGGCAAAGCCATACATCCTGTAAGCGCCAAAGGCCAGATAATGCTTACAACAGCTTGCAAGTCTGGTAGCTTCTCCAGCAGCAGAATCGTTGTGGATACGCTATCCTGGACCTCAACAAGGTTGTGATTCAGGCCCGATACGACGGTGTGCAGGTATGTCGTGATAGAGGCTGCGTAAATGTGAGTGATGAGGTCTCTCAGAGTTCCTTGTGTAGGTGAGTTTTGGAGCTCCTCTGTCACCATGTCTTCTATCGCCATAGATCGTCGAGCAAGGGTTTTCAAGCTCAAACGGTTGTGATCCTGCTCCTGGCGCTTCCAGCGATCCAGCTTACCCACTTCCAAAATAGTCAGCATGGCCCAGTTTCGGCACCCTAGCAACTCGTCTAGCTGCATCAAACCTGGTTGGTTCATAAGATGGCTATAATCCTCGAATGGCGACGCTGGACCAACAGATATGCAAGATAGAATACCAATTGTGGCAAGAAAGTTTGATAAGAATCTCAGGGCTGCGAGATACTCGAAGCTCAGCGATGTCTGGACGAAGTCCCCATCCGAGTCGAAATCTGATTCGTTTAATTCGCACCATATAGAAGATGCTGGAGGGCCTGATTGTAAAGCTGTCGACCAACCGTCGACTAAAGCTGGAATAAGTGTCTTGGCTGCCAGAAGATGAACGTGCCAGTCTCCCCTCGTCAGATGAGAAGACTAACCCAAGATGTTAGTCACCGATTGAATGCTCAATTTCATTCGCCGATGGTACAGCAAGTGATTGGGTCAACTTTACCTCGAAGCTCACGAGCTGAAGCATACAGGCTAGAGCAATAACGGTAACTTTCAGCTTTATCATGCCTGAAGTATTATCTAGACCACCCAGCAATTTCTGAGACTCCTGCAGTGCAAGGACATAATAATACGTCTTTTCTCTCTTCCATACTGCAGCTTGTTCGCTAGTTGATGAAATTGCAGTGTATTCCTTATGTAGTAGAGCCAAACATAGTGTCGCATAATATGTAGGTCGAGCAGAGGTGAGGATAGTAAGCAACCATTCTCTCTTGCCTACGCAGGTGCGTTCATGGGGGAGGTATTGAAGAGGAAAAACAACATCCAGGTAGTACATCAATAAGCTTGTCTCTCTTTCTTGCCTTGGCTTGGGAAGATCCATGATATCTGAACGTAATAGAAATGATGTTCTGCGAGAGCAGAGGTAATCAAGTAATGTTGTGTTGGTTGGTTGGCACTCAGGTCATGTTCATTTGGAAGTACAAGACCGGGAAGCGGCGAGATTTCTAGCGACGTAACGCGTCACAGCTCGAATGCACGGACACAACTCAGCAGTTAAACGGCACCTTTCCTGCCGGTTTTGTCTGCCGAATTCAATAAGAATCCTAGTCGCTCGACGCCACGACATGAGCTAAAGAATTTGTATCTCCCACACAAGTCTTCTAGAGCTATTCGGTTGTGTCTTATCAATCGGAGTTACATATAAGCGTGGCCTGTATACGTCGGTCCCGACGCTCCTTCAGGATCAGGATGACCTTGTAGTGCTTCCATCGCCTTGTTTTTAGTGCATAAAAAGTCCCTGTAGCCAAGTGGGCCACCGGCATTTTGCTTACCACGCTCGATTGAAATTACCTATCCACTCTGTACCTATAACTGTCTGAAGGAAGAATTGAGTTTCATCGAAACATACTAAGAAACTATAGCCTGCCATTCACAACAAAACGAAAATCCAAACTTATCCTCGCATATACCAGCAGGGCCTGTTCTGAGACTTACCATTCGCTCATTCCACAGATTCAAGCGAACTTACGATGGGCTCGTGAGCCGGTTCCATGTCCTTCGACCGGAGGCTTGCGAGGTGAGCCACGGAAGGATACGCCCACTGGGCCGCGGATACAGCTCCCACGGTGGCAGCCTGTTCATAAAACTTGCAGAACTTCTGAGATTCTTCGGTCTCTTCTCCCTTGACTTGCTCGTAAATCTCACTCAGTCGATATCTGCTGTCGCACAGGTGCCAGGTGACGTAGCCGTGCATGAAGCGCTCGATGGTTTCCATCACCTGGGGATCCTTGTCTGAGAAGACGGCTACCATCTGCTTGGAGGAATGTAAGGTATCCTGGGTGAGCTTTTCCAAAGCCTCATTGAGGCTTATCTCATAAGATGTAACGTAGTTGGTGACAAGGCTGATCTGATCCCGTTCACCGTCAAACTCTTTGTAGAATGACATGAGATCGTTGACCCAAACCATCCAGTTCTCCATCTGGGCAATGGATGACGTGATTTCCAGGAACTGCTTGCGCTCATCAAACTGATCCTTGGGCCACAACGAAGCACCAACGCAATGGCCAAGACCATTCATGCGCCGAAGGAAGCCAGGATAATCATGGGATCCCGGGTATCCCCCAAAGTTGTACTGTTCAATCCAACAACCCTCGAAAACTACAAAATCGGGTTAGCTTGTTTATATAAATAGCGCGGATCAAATACTGACAGTCAAGAGTGCTGCGGATCAAGTTCAACGAACAGAAAGGACCGAAATGTCGGAGAACATTTGGGAAGTGTTCGTTGACGAGTCTCCACCAAGGATGAGCTTGTTCCCTGCCAGCCTGCAGATCATCGAAGTAGTTCTCCATAGTGGGATGAGGATCATCTTTGCTATCATCCAGAACGAGCGTATAGGTGTAGTGGATTGATAGATCTGCCATTAGCTCTTTGGAGATCTTGGCCCAACTGTAGACAACCATGCTGACGATGGTTTGGAGTGAAGCCTGCAAGCGCTTGGGTTCAACCTTCAGTAACTGTTGCTGGCGAGGTTGAGCGAAATGATGAGCAGCCTTAGTGTAGGCATAGTGCAGGTTCTCGATGCGTTCTTCTCGAGTATAGTTGGTGTCTCGATATTTGATGTACTCCAGAAGGCGCACAGTTGTGTTGAGAAAGTACTGTGTCGGGAATTTCTCCATTGTGATAATTGAACTAAACGAAGTAATTTCAATAGAAACCACTAATGGTACTTGTTCTAGGTAAACAACCAAATACAACTGGTTGCTGCCTTCGTCTTATATCGACCTGTTCTAACGAATAATTGATAATGATAAATTGATTGATAATAAACAGTCATCTCAGGATAAACCTCGTTTTCTCCTTTAACTTACATGCCGACTTGTCAGGCCTGAAGATTGTTGGTATGGAATCTTGCGTCAGCTAGCAGTGGTAGTGTTGTTACCATATTTCTTGGGACTCCTAGAACCTTGGAAATCCTTGACCAGGATTCAAACCCCAGCTTGAAAGTTCGGTCGGTTTTTCTGCAGTTTGATCGCATTTTGCAAGGCTATGCATGCGATTAGTACGGAATATTGACCGCCTAGCTGGAAACCGTCCTGTGGGCCTGATCGCAGGGGTGAGTTGCTAGCTTAGCCATTCGCTATAATCCACTTCTCATTGGCCGCATAGCGACGTCCAGGCCTCTTGAACGACCATCGGCGATGCGCAAACCCCTAGCTTCGCAAGTCATGGCACTAGCATCTCGGAACTTCCCAGAGGCCCTTACGCTACAGGCTTTATGCTAGTCCACGTTGGCATATAGACAGCTACAGCGTAATCCTCCACATTCAAGACTCGTAGCCAAGTTAATTGCGCTTGTACGATAACCTTGAGCAGCCTTGACTCTGCAAACGGCCGCAAATCCCCTTAGTGAGGTATAACTGGCAGTGCCTTGTGCGAGAATTACCGGTCTGAAGATACCCACAGGCTGGGCTTCAAGATACCATTCCTGGTCTGTGCATTGGATGTCTGGGTTTTAAATAGATAGTTGAGCCAGCCTGGAGCTCTGCTTAAATTCCAGAATAAACCGAACAAGGAATCTCTAACTTTTTCTTGTTTATTGGGAGCCACTATCCTATGATCAACTCTCTCGGCGATTTTGTAGGTTTATATTCGTTTGCTGGGCAGTGACAAATACTAACCCACCGAATCAGCCAGGATGGCTAACGCTACCATCATGAGGAACCGATTACTACGGACTGCATGTGATCGCTGTCATAGCCAGAAGCTACGATGCCCTCGTCCATCAAAAGCCGATAGCGATAAGGGCGACAAGACTTGTAATCGCTGTCGAAGAGCTGGAAAGATCTGTGTTTTCAGTAAACGTGGAAAGTCTGGTCGACCCAGCAAGATCGTGACGGCTGGAGCACGGTTGAGGTCGTCATTCTTGGCAGAACCCGCGGAAAGCGAGATATCTACGAGGGGAAGCATCACATCTCCATCCCCGGAAGTTCCGAACCCTGAAGCCATCCTGGATAGTGTTACAGTACAGTCTGAACCTGAGGCTTCCAAGGAGAATATTGGATCTGTGAGGCATAGCGCGGAAGATACCCGAACTCTCTCGTTATCAGATGTCCCACTACCGAGTTGTACGCTTGGTCAAGAAGCAATGCCAGCCCCCACAGTTCTTGCTGTCTTGACTGCGAACTCTGACCATCAACCTCTAAGCCTTGAGACAGACTCCACACAAACCCTCAAGGAAGTCGAGATAGACTTTCCTACGGCCTATGATCTCGGCACACATCAGTTCAACACAGAAACCCAATCTATCCCCACGCCTCAGCTGTCCGAATCGCCAAACGGACTTGGCAGCGAAACATGGAGCGATTTCCTGCTTTCCAGCAACTTAAGCTTCATCAACGATATTCCCAATCCGGGGGTCCAATTGCATCAAACGGTTGATAAACAAGGATCAATATTCAACAATTCAGACCCTGCAGCCTTCGATTTATCGGCATCTGGCCATTTTCCATTTTTGGACTGTGGTAACGCGATAGATTCTCATCCTTTTGGAGATGTAACTGGGGTGCTGTCGGGCCTCAATAGCAAGATTACATGTGCTTTAGCCAATTACAAAGCCATGGTTATGATCGACGACTCTAACAACCTGCAGCTGTACCACGTTGTACAAGATATAATTGACATATCACGACAGTTGATTGCTATTACAAAGCAATGTTTACCCTACATCCCTACCACGCCTGACTCGTCACCTGCAAGCTCACCGTCTTCCGCAGTGGATGAATTGCCGGACGGTTCATCCCGGACCGGTCCCACTATCTGTAAGCCCCCTGCATCAATCTACCCTAAGCCTTGTCCTACATATCTGACATCTCCAAGTTGATGAACATGTCAATTGGTCTCGAGTGATCTTCCCATTTCTTGCCTGTTACTCTCTTGCACTGGACTATTTCGAGCTCGTGCTCAATGGCTTGTACTCGGTGCCTCGTTCTAGTTTACAGTCATCTCTGGACGCATCCTTGATCCCGAATGTTTTTGAGCTCTTTTTCACTCAGATACAAGATGCTTTCGTGGGAAGCCAAACATCTCTGCTAGACCCACCTCATTCTTCTGAAAATAGTACAATCGACGGGACCGAACTCAATGGTATTGGCGAGACGCCCCTCAGCGGTAAGAATCAGAGCGTATTGTTTCTGGACACAGCGTTGGATGAAATTCGCGAAAGAGGGACACATCTTTGGGATCGGTCACGGAAACTCGGCATGACGCGTCGTAGATAGTATTAATTGAAGCACAAAGCAACTCCACGTTCCTGGACCATGGCGCATGAATGATCGTGGTCGGTTATTGCGGCATGTAGGAAATTCTACCACCTGCCAATTGAGGCAGTTCATAACTTAACTTCCGAACAGACAGCTTTACCCGCAATTCATCCTCGATGCGGGTCTCAGATTGGTGTGAGATTTGGCACGCGGCATGACATCAAGGGGCGGGCTGAGCCTCTTCCAGGGTGATAGGTTACATCTAGGCAACCGCGAAGGATTCTGTGTGACTTCGACAGACCTGATCAGGACGATTAAGGTTTTATCGCCCTGGCCGATCTGGCTGGGACTCGACGAATAAAAGGTGGGCGAAGGATTACATATGGGTCCTTTCGTGATGAAAAATGGTTCTCAATTTTAAAGATCCACCAAGTCAAGGCGACAACCCACTTTCAAACGTTTCAGCTGCGTACGTACGGAGTAGTATTAAGTTTGATCAAGGAACAAATATGCACGTTGCTAGTAAAGCTGCTTCTGAATGATGATCGCGTCAGGCATGACTGCTCATAGTCTCCTCTTGTGTATCCGCCTATAATGATCCCGCATATTATCCACCCGACTGAAAACTCGCAGGCATTGCCGTCCATCCTGGTCATGCCAAGGGCACTGAACTGTCGGCTTATGCTTGGACTCGTGTCGCGCACGATCCTTCCGTGTAGCAAAACCCCTCGTGCCATCAACATCTCGTAAATCTTGAGCCGACTGCGGACATTCTGCATAGCGACAGAAGAAGCGCTTGAAATGTTGACGATAATGACGCCGAAAGTCACGTCCGTTGTCAAAGATGGCGACTGACTTGCAGTTTGGGAACGGACATCCACTGGGTTGTGTGAATTTGGGAAGTATGATCAGATCGCTTGGCGTGGCGTCGATGAGATCGTGGGATTTTGTGACACATGGTTCGATAGGTGGTGTCACTAGGCCATGCTCGAAGCGAACGTTAGGAACCTCGTACAATTGCTGAGGGTCTAAATCCACCGTAGAGAGAGGATAGGCGCAGAAGTCGCTAAAATCCGCCGATAGTAATTCTGTCTCTAACATTGGCGGTGCATAGTCGTTGAAATCTATGGGAAAGCTGTTGATATGGTCTGGCGAAGAAATACGATCAAACAACGGTAGGGCGCTCCAAGACTGGTAACACGGTTGAGGAATTGTAGACATCATGAGAAAATTGGAACATGAACATTGCCATCAGTCAATAGGTTGATCGACTATGGAGTATATAAAAGACTTGGCTGTTGGGTCATGAGTTGATGATGCTGGGGAACAACGGTAGTTGAATGGCAATGGTCTACATGAGATGTAATAAGCTTCTAAGCGAGCACATGTGAACCACCACGGGCCACAACGGACAACGATTATCCCACTCTTCACAGTGGCGACTAGAGATTCTGAGATGTTACTATGTACCATCTTCACGGACTCGCCGTATGCAGAAACACCAAGTAAGAGCCGCCGTCTTCGAGATCTACAGGGCCCGCTGAGGTGAAAAGGTTGCATGCATATCAGGCAGTGATCTACCAAGAGGACAAATACGACTTCGTAATGGCGCAGATGCCGATTCGAACACTGTCTGAAATAGCTGTTAAGACCATGACGAGATCCCATCATCTCTTGCAACTGCCTAAAGGACTTCAATTGTAATTGGATCATCTTACCCTAATCTCAGCAAAGGTATACTGAGAGAAGAGAGAAGATGTCGGTTCTCCTCTTTACAAGCTTTCACTAGTCTCCAGTAAATGATTCGAAGGTGCACGGGATTACCTAAGCGTTCTGCAATGTCTAGGGTCTCAAACAAACACAGACCTGGCCAGTGGGGACAGTAGAGTGAGGCGGTCATAAACTTTCTACGAGTAGTACCAGTCCATGCATATTAAACTCCTGCTTCTTTTGTATTGAAATGGCAGGGTCTTGGTAGATAAAGTTCTCACCTCGGTCCCGACCTTATAAACTCAATTATCACTGTACGAAGCTACAGGTGTATGAAACACTTTCTTCCACGCGATGCGATTGCCGTAGCTCAGTACCTACGCCCCATGTTGCCGCGCGGCTGCAAGCCTTCATAGCGGGCTGCATCGGCATGTCTCCTCCTGCACGTTTCTGTTCGGTGCATGGGCTCGATAACTTCAGGCCCGTCAGGCCTCTCGCATCCCTCTTGTATCGACGTACTACACATGTGAGGTTGTGTGTATAGTAGCTATGGTTAGCACGACTGGGACACGGATGATCGTAACAGGAATAATGTTCCGATTCTTATGCGTCTTCTCAATACAGACAGATAGAGTGAGACAGGACCGGACTTTCACTACCAACACAGCACCTGCGATCAGGTATCAATTGTATATAATAGTGGTAATTGTTATATCTATCTCCAATATGTCTATCAGTAAGATCTGGTTTCCTTTAACAAGCATTGCTACAAAGGGTTCTGGGCGACACAACGATGATTGACAAAGACTTGATCAAGGGTGCCTTAAACATTCCCATCAGCCATGCTGTTGGGATACTGGCAGCGTCATCTATTATCTACTTCCTCGCTACTTGTTCCTACAATCTCTATCTCCACCCGTTGCGAAAGATTCCGGGACCGAAGCTAGCCGCAATTGGGCCTTATCTGGAGTTCTACCATGAAGTCATCCGAGATGGCCAGTACCTATGGGAGATCGCCAAGATGCACGAGAAATATGGTAAGATAGTTGATAGACTGCTCCAACGACTACTCAGCTGACAAAAACGTTCCAAGGTCCCATTGTTCGCGTCAATGCTCGCGAGGTTCACATTAAGGATTCATCATACTATTCCACGATCTACACAGCCGGTTCCCGAAAGACTAACAAGGACCCTGCCACTGTCGGTGCTTTCGACGTCCCCACTGCTACTGCGGCTACTGTAGATCACGACCATCATCGCTCTCGTCGCGGCTACTTGAACCCATACTTCTCCAAGCGAACTATCACCAACCTGGAACCTCTGATTCACGAGCGCGTCTCCAAGCTGCTGTCCCGATTCCAAGAGCATCTTGACAAGAAGCAAGTTCTCAGTCTTGATGGTGCTTTCTGTGCCTTGACTGCCGATGTTATCACCTCCCGATTCTACGGTAAACATTACGACTACCTCAACCTTCCGGACTTCCACTTTGTGGTTCGTGATGGGTTCTTGGGTCTCACCAAGGTCTACCATTTGGCTCGCTTCCTGCCTGTCCTGGTCACTATTCTCAAGCGTCTTCCATATAGCTGCATTCGCATGATCGCACCCTCTGTCGCTGATCTTCTCCAGATGCGAAATGAGATCCAGGACCGTGGTGCAGGCGAGTTTCTCTCCAACAAGAGCTCTGAAGCTAAGGGCTCTATCCTTTTCGGTGCACTCGCTGATACCCACATTCCGCCTCATGAACGTACTGTTGAGCGAATGCTGGATGAGGGTACCGTTATCCTGTTTGCTGGCACTGAGACTACTTCAAGGACTTTGGCTATCACCATCTTCTATTTACTCACTCACCCGGAGTGCCTGAAGAAGCTTCGAGACGAGTTGAGCAGCCTGCCCAAGTCTAAGAACAACCAGCATCCTCTCTCCACCCTTGAGAATCTTCCATATCTGAGCGGTGTTGTCCATGAAGGGTTCCGTTTGGCCTTTGGCCCCATCTCTCGCTCAGGCCGTGTGGCTACCCAGGAGGACCTCAAATACAAGAACCATGTCATTCCCAAGGGGGTAAGTTTATTCTTCACCGTTAAATGCTTACAATTACTAACATAAATCCCAGACTCCCATCTCGCAATCCACCTACTTCTGTCACACTGATGAGAGTATCTTCCCTGAACCCGATAGGTTTCGACCTGAGCGTTGGATCGAGGCTGCCGAGAAGAAGATCCCACTGAAGAAGTACATCACCAACTTCTCTCAGGGCTCTCGGCAGTGCATTGGATATACGTAAGTGGCCCTTGACTCCGCTGGCTGGAAAGACATGCTAATATTGCCAATCAGTATGGCCTTTTCTGAGATGTACCTGGCTCTTTCTCGAATCGCTCCAGCATACGATATTGAGCTTTACGATACCACCAAGGCCGACATTGATATGACTCATGCCCGTATCGTCGGATACCCCAAGGCTATTCCTGGAAAGACTGAGCATGTTGGTGAAATCCGGGTAAAGGTCCTTGGGCCCTTGTAGGGTATAAGGGTAGTTCCTGGAGTGAACTCCATTTCCTCCAGGCCTCACTTGGAGCACTTCTTCAGGACAGATGGACATTAAATTTAGTATCATCTTGCAAGTGTTGGGAAATTTTATCAGCTGTAGCTACTGTACAATTCGTTTAAACTCATGGAGACATCATCAGTGTTATGTCTCCAAATCCGCTAGTCTACTGCTTCCATTTGGACCGACCCTCCTCCATGAGCTTAAATTCCCATTGAATCCAGATGCTTGCCATTAACTATTACTTCTGTAAATGACCAGCATCTTCAGCGTCGACACCTCTGTACTCGAAATATTCGGCCCATTCTCGATCCTTGATAAGGTCCTCTGCTAATCTCTTCTCATAAAATATCGCAAACTCACAGCCCTCATCAGACTCAGGAGAGGGATCTCGCGGTGGATAGATAACAATAACACCCTCAGTAATGCGATCAAGCAGATGGCGATATGTAACCGGCTTGGCAAAGCCAAAGTCGGCGGCGGTTATTTTCGCATCTCTGTGATCGGTCTGCAGGATCGACATTGGAGGCTGTCCATCGACACGAACATTGAGAGACGTCTTGTCACGAATCGTAGCGACCATCTCGAGCGTCTTATCGAGATTCTCCTGTGTGACACTGTCGGTCAGGTGGCGTATGTATGAAGCTAACTCAGAGAATGACCACTCAGAGATTATCTGAGAAACGGTAGGTTGTTGAACAGGCGCGGTAGGAGAAGTCACTGCAAACATTACATTGTGTTGGATTCGAGGTGGGACTTTGGGACTGTGCGTTCGTCTTCTCATATCAATGGCTTCGCACCACCACAGTGTCGATGATGGATCAGGATTGAAGACTGAGGCTCGGATTCGAGTAAGGTTGCGCCAGATGAACGCAGAGAATGCATCGTATGTTGAGATCCAGCTTCCATCAATCGGCATGGCCTTGGCTTTGAGCTCGGCTGCTTTGCTCTTGGGTAAATGAAACAGCAGCGACACGCCGACTTGATGCCCTGGGTGACGTTCTTGGGGAGCTGGACCATCAATCTTTTCATCTTCTTGTGGCTCATTTTTGATCAATCGGGAGACATCCAGATTCAGAGGGTTCCAACTGGGGAATTCGGTACGATTTATGGTAGCGTAACAATTCTCGGCGAGCTGGTGGACAAAGCCGGCCCAGCCCATGACATCGTTGGTGTAATGATGATGATGGATATTGAAGACCAGCCCACCACGAATAAAGTTCGCTTTAAAGGCCGAAACAACAGGACTATTATCGGGATGGGCCTCTGGCTTCTCGCCATAAGTCATTGGGGGCACACTCCATTGCTGGAGATCACCAAGTGTCACTGCACTGAAGTGTGTCTTCTCCAGGTCTTCAAATGAGGGGTACTTGTCTGCATCCTCGGGCGCGTCAAGCCACTGAACGATGAAATCGACAGTGCTATCTCTCTTTCTAGTGAAAGAATGGCCGCCATCAGGGTCTTTCTCGATAGTGCCGCAATAATGGCGCGCCTGCGCTAGAGTTCTCTCCAATCCAGATTTGAGGACTTCAACAACTTTCGATTTCTCCGATTCTTCCAATCTGAAGAAGAGCGCGTAATTATTGTAGCTGCATACAGTAAGGTAATCAAGCGTAGTCACTTTGAACCTTTCCTCTTTAGGATCATTCTCCCATCCAAGGGGATGAAGATGGTAGGTGTCTTGTTTAGGCATGGCGTGGGTTTGCTAGTTGTAACTAGAGGCTTTTTGTGCAAGAACACGATGATGAAATTGCGGTTTGTCCAAGTTCTCCATCGTGAATTGTGCGCTAAACATCCAATCCATGTTTCATTGGCCTGGAAAGATCTGGTTAATTTCCCGAGCCGATCCCTGTATCCTAGGGCTCAATTTCACCCTCTTAGAACCGCTCGCTTACGAGCGTCCGAGTAACTATTGACAAGCTATTGAAGCTTGACAGATCGTTTGATCTGGACTGAGGTATCGGTAATTCAGGGGAAAAGCTTGTTTTGGCAATAGTTACTAATAATCATTCTTTAAAATATGGGCAGTCCCCATGGTGGCTTCTCTTGGCAAACGGTTTGTCTTGGCAAGCTGTCTGTCTTTCGTTAACATCTGATCAGCCTTCACTATGCGTGTCTCATCTTTTACCGTCGCCTTTTTTATGGCTGATGTGGTTGTCGAGGCTGGAGTTTGCAAGCCAGCACGCAAGTAACCGCACGTATCTGTCCTCTCCACTGAGTACTGACGTTTTTCAGGAACAACTACTGCAGAGTCACTCGTCACTTCAAGTGTAGAATCCTCCACAGCACTTCCTGCTACCTCTACTGAGCTCCTTTCTACCGTCACCATCGAGGAGACCTCAATTGCTACGACAGCCACGGAAGCTGATGTCACCACCGCTGGAGAGGCTTCTACAACTACGATCGAGGAAGCTTCTACCATTACTGAGGAAGCCTCTACAACCACCACTGAGGCAGGGTCATCTGCGACACCTGGATCAATCGTAAGCACTGGGCCAGTCGCCGGCCAGACTATGAAAGGAGACGGCTCGCGATTCGTACCCCTTTCCTTCGCATCATCCGACTCGACCCAAACCTTGGTCTTCAGTCTTCTCTCCAACGGCCAGCTTTCCACAGGTGGCAACAACAACTACTTATGTATGAGCTATAGGGATGTGGGTGTTCTTGGCCCACTTGTTCTATGCCCATTCGACAATTTCACAAATGCTCCACTCAAGTGCTCGCGGGCTTCCAGTGGTACTCTCTCTTGCACTGCGCCAAATGGATCTTGCACCACCGCAGGGACTTGCCAAAGACCCAACAATGCCGCGCTATTCTTTCAGTTCTATGTCGATAATATAGGGACAGGCTATTTTGGCCCTGCTGGCGACTTCGCTGGCTTTACGGCTCTCGACTTAACTCTTACCGAGTAAATGACATTGATTCGGATACACATGTAGCAGTAGAGTAGTGACGAAGGGGTATACGTGTATGTTGAATTTAGCTGGTTAGAACATTCTCTCTTCTAATGTTAATTACTTCCAATCCGTTCATGAAACAGAGATTTGTCTCTCCAGTACGGAAATATCAGAGGTTTCCTCCTCTAGAGACCCAAAGCTAGATATCCACCAACACTTCCTGGCCTCCAAGCTAGCCATGATAATTTCTCTAATGCAATGCTTCACTCATAGGCTCAGCTATCTTTGGCGGATAGCCAGAATCGTATGATGTATCTGCCCCCTGAGCAACCGAGTAGTATACCTTTGGTGTGCGGTTAAAAACCAATCCGGGATGGGCAACAAACAGACAGAACACCGCAACAACAATTAATCTGCGCCAACTGTTAGTTCCAGATCATTAGTTCAAAGCCAGGCAAGAGAAAACTTACACTCCTTCCAACGCAATAAACAAGTCCTCATGTTTGATCAACTCTCCCGAGTACCCTTCCTTGAGCTCATCCGCACGGAAGATACAACGAGCCAGAGTAGCCAGTACCGCAATGGCAAGGAACCCAAAGAAGAGTTTGTCCCTAGAACCGAGGGTTTTGGACTTTGTAGATCTCAGATACCGGAACATATAGTCTGCAAACAGGATACTGAATGAAACAAGCATGATGACTTGTAGGATGAGTCCTGCCATAGCGACGTCGACGCCAACTTGGCTGGCACCTGAGGAAGAAGCTGACAGGCCTCCGCCAGTCCCTTGCAAGATGAGCGAAACAATGTCCATAGGTACATATACCCAAGCAAAGTATTTAGTTGGGAATCTAGCGAGGCTTGGACCATAGTGTTCGATACTATTGAAATGTCAGTATGATTGACTCCTCTTAAAATTGGATGATAACTGACCTTTGGCCCAGAGTGACGTAGATTGCCGCACAGTAGAATACGGGAGCTTGTGTAATAGCAACTGCAGCAGGTCAGTATGTCTAACCTCCTAGATTCAACAACAAGACTCACTGATTTGGGTGATGAAAGCACCAAAGCTCCATGGATTTACCCACAAGAGAATTCGCGCAACGTAACCGGTTACCTCATGGGTACAACTCAGAATCATACACCACATAAACCAAGGCGTCTTCCATCGCCAGCCTATGTAGGCATGCACAAAGGTGGCGATAGTGAAGAGGGCCGCGAAGGAAATGTTGGCGGCGAGAGAAGGACGGTAGCCATATACGCTCGCTTCAATTGGGCAAAGCTAGACTTGGGTTAGTGTTCGATACTCCCGTAATCATGGTCGTGTTATTAAATCAGTGAGCTTTAGATGTGAGACGTACTTCCAGGGTACAGTTGGCCTTGGGCCCAAACATGACAAAGTTCCCCGTGTCGTTCATGGTCGGAGTGTGAGTAAGGGTCGAGTTGAACAGTAATTAGAACTATACAAAGGGCCTGGTTGCTTGAAACTACTCAGAGGTCATATCTGGGTTTTTCTGGTCTCTTTATACAACAATGTGATCTACATAACACTGCCTCATTCGCATTCGCACACAGATATTAATGATAACAACATATTGTTTTCGTTTACATGTTTCGCACTAAGACGCCGAAGGATCACTCCATGTCAGCAGTAGTGAAACAGGGGATTTGAAGGGACGATCCCTGCAGAGGTGATCATATGGAGCTGTTGTTGATGCCGCCGTACCTGCTTGTTGTTATAGACGTGCAGTATTGGCCGAATTATTGAGAACTTGGCTGGATGGTAGACAGGATACTGGTCAAGCTGGAATACCAAGATTAGATCAACAGTTTAGACGCCATTCCAAATAGACATGATCAACAATCCCATCTGGAAATGCCCATATGAGTGATTGTTACAGTACAAAAGTGTCAGTGTTGTCAGGATCGACAATGCTTGAGATATGGCAAGCGTTGCGGGCCAGCCAATCCCCATCATGTTCTGTACACCGTCACGAGAAGATAAAATTCAAGCCAGCTGGACTCTTCACAAAACAGCCGCCGTGTTTGCTATGGTGTCAAGAATGTCTCTCATTCGGATCCTTCAATGGAACCAACCGTCAATGCAACCGTGTAAGCAGATTAGTCTAACCTCGTTTGAGTTAGCCATGCGACACAGCCAATCATCAGCTATCACGCTGAGTCCACTTAAGCAACTAGGATGTTTCTGGTCATTTTCCCCAGCCATGGATAATAAGCTTAACCACAGTCTACAGGGATAGATCATCCAATTCTGCCTTACGCTTGGATTTGTGAGCATCCCAGCTACGCGTCTCGGTCTTTGTGTCATATCGCCACATGATTTTGCAGTCTAGCAAGAAACACCGAGATATGCGGTAGGATTGTATATCTAATTTGGGTGCCATTCACCAAGCAAGAATGTCTCTTGATTGGAGAATGCAAAATCCTTCGTCTCCTCTAATAGTCCAGCCATCGATAGCGCTACCTGGAGACCCATTTTCTTACCAATTTGACGGATTATCCCGGCTGCCCATAACCTTTGCTCTGGAGGGGAAGTCCTCTGGACGGCAGCGAAGAAGAGTGGCCAAAGGAGCAGGAAACCTCCCGGAGCTGTGTTATTATCCTCCACGTCGATTGTGGGGTTTTCATCGTTTTGTCGATACCCAAGATGGTATGCCGCGCTGTGACAAATGCCATCCGCCATAATCCGCAGTACCTTGTATGAACTTTGCAGAGATTGCTGCTGTTGTTCAGTGCCATGTTTGAGTGTAGCTACAATGATCGACTCGTGAACTAGCAGTCGCGCATTGCGATAACAATTCCACAGACACGCGATCCAAGGATTTGTGTAAGTATCGTACTGGAGGTCGTATCTGCTCGAAGGCACGCCATCGGGTCCGACAGATCGATACGACTTGTACTCCCAGCTAGCTGGTAATGATTGCGCCCATTCTTCCATCATAACATCAAACGGTAGAAGTCGATTGGAGATAACATCAGGATCAGTAATCTCCTGGTATTTCAGTTCGGCTCGAGCACCGGCAAGAGCCTCGTTAATCTGAGACAGTTGGTTGATGGGGATATAAGCTTCTGTTTGATGTGGCTCTGCCCACTGGGACCATTTAGCTATCTCCAATGGGAAGGGTTCCTGCAGCTGATGACATGTAGTTATCTGGCGTCGGGTTAGTTCATGTATGTATGTTACTAGTAAACGCACCACATTACCATATGACGCCGCATCTGCATGAACAGCTTTAAACCAACCGGGGTCTGAAACTGCTGAGGACCGCGCATCTCAATACATCGAGCCGCTGCGATGATATGTTGGCTGAAGGCCTTCATTGAGCTCGTATCTGCAAACGCAATTGTCTAGCATATTTAGCAGACATACCAAGCCCGAAGCACTGAATTTACCTCGAAGGTTCCCATCAACAGAACAGCTCCAAGTGTCTCATCCGCAACCCTTTGTACTGGGTCCTGTAGGGCGTTCTGCAGCTGCTGTATCGCGATTTGGTAAAGTCGTATCGACTCAGAGCGCCATTCTGAGACGTTGCCAGCATTGGAAAGAGCAGCAAATCCTGCTGCAGCCACCGTTGTGCTAATTAATCCGAATGCAGACCTTTCATTCCAGATCAAGAAGGGAAGATATTCGTGGCTATCTTGCAGCGCCCCATTTGAGACATCGAAAGTATACTGTCGTATAAAGAAGGTCGTGGCTCTGTCTCTGAGTGGTGATGATAAAGGCCGCTTCCAAGTCTCCGGCTCTGTGGTCAATGTTATAGCTTGACCTGCGTTTCTTCTTGCCATGTCCGTGGTAGTTTGATGGCGGAAGATCGCTCCTGTATTGGAGGGTCCCGGACAGGTCCATCCTGCAGTCTTGCACTGGGTACACTCAGGTAACAATAGATCACACTATATATCATTAATTTAGTTGTAGGAAGTCTCGTGAACATGGAGTGCCGCACCTTAATTTTCCGCTGCTTACATGTCGCACAACCGCGACTTGGCTTTCCTGGATTGACCATACCTACTTAATGGTAACTTTTGAGGTAAAGGTGATCTCAGGTCCGGGCCTGACGAGGAAGCACGAGGATAGGCTAATGTGGCTGGAGTATTGTTGATCCGCTCCTGGCCCCTGGCTATTTCCAAGCTAATATCTGGATGCAACAGTACAAACCCAGGATCGATCTGTCCATGAGCAGTGGGGTACCATATTCAGCTGACTCCGAACGTACTTTGTCGGGGCATACGAATTATACAAAGGGTCCGGTCTCTAGGCTCATTATAGAGGCTTCTACAGCACTGCCATCTTAACCATCCGACTGGTTTATTACAGATATTCACTTATCGTCTTTGCATGGGCACTTCAGTAGCAAATTGAACATTATATTAATATTGGTGAAGTGAACGAAATCCTTTTAACAAGCCATATATATACCACAAATTAACCACCCAAGCTCTCAATGAATCAGCGCCAGTCTCTCAGGTGCGGGTGTGTGGACAACCACAGGAATGTTGTGGCTGCCTGTGCTATTCCACTCTGGTGTTGTTGTTGTTTGAGACCCTTCAGATCCTCCCGAACCTCGATACCAGTTTGTCTCGGGATCTCCAAGACACTCTCCAACCGTAACCGCTAGACAAGAGTTAACAACCATTTTCATCATCGGGCCCAATAGACTTACCTCTCTTTCCACTTTTTTGCGTGGCCTGGATAATACGGGGAAGAATATTCTCGACCGTGTTCTGATGGACATCGTGCATGAGAACGATGGAGCCTCCATGGCTCAGCCCGTAGTTGTACGAATCTACCGAGGGTTCGGCACCACCGAAGGAAGAATACTTCCAATCGTTGGTGTCGATATCAGCAATAATGACTTTATACCCCAGCTGACCGAGTACTTCAAGAGTTCGGTCGCTGAAGCTAAAGTATGGAGGACGCATGTAGACGGGGTCCTTACCTATCATGTGAATGAATTGGTTGCTCAGCAGTGCCATTTGCTGTTCAACGTCGAAGTCAGCCAGGGTAGCAAGATCAGGATGGCCGTATCTAAAGATGATCGGTTAGCAAGTTGTCCTTGTGCGCTTGTTCTAGGCTGGCACTTACGTGTGAGATGCAACTTGATGTCCTTCATTGATCATCCTTTCAACAGTGGATTGGTAGTCCTCAATATTCCCCAGGTTGTACCCATTGAGGAAGAATGTGGCCTGGAACCCAGCTGATGCAAGCTGATCAAGTACAGACTCGGTATAAACGAAGGGTCCGTCATCGAACGTGAGCGCAACTGTGTCCGGCGTGGTGCAACTGTAGATTGTGACTCCAGATGTGAGAGCCCTCTTCTTCGGTTGCGCAGGAATTGTAAGAGCCGTAACCAGATGGCTCAAGGAAGTGAGGACTATGAAGACACGCATCGTAAAAGCGGATTAGGAAGAGTTGAGTAAAAGATGAGACGATAAAGAGAAGGTCGAGATTCGAATTGCAGAGTAAACAAGCACGGCAGTGCTTTCTTGTATTAAATCTATAGCTATCTACTGCACTACCAAATCGGAATTGGACAATAACAAACTCATCTTCGTCATCGTATATGCAAGGAGGTAAGCTAGAAAGCCACTTGATGATAAGGTTCTCGGGTTTCCAGAGCGACAAGGGTCGTTCGGAGCTTTTTGCAGATCAGAGGTACTGTGGCTTGCGGTTGACATCCAATAAAGTGCTGGAATGTAGACGCGACCCGATGATGGTCTGAGGATTTATTGTCTTGGCGCGTCGCTTTCGCGCCTTGGCAAAGCCACTTTATTTCCCAATCGCTCGTCTCGGCAGGAACCGGTTCCCAGGATGGTGACATGCGTGCTATCATTTAGACCTGCACAAAAGTGATCCGGATCACAATCTTCGATCCGTTCCTCGTCTATGGAAGTTGTAATCCAGGGTAGCAACATCTCAGTAGGGTTTGATTTTCTTTTCGTACTTTTGCCACCTTTTTCACCGTTGACTGCTCGATCGATTCTATTACAATTTCTTCTCGAGTGCTAAGGTGATACTTCTGTAATCGAACCTACCCTGTATCATCACGTACTTTTCTCTCGTCGGGACAGCTCACGCTGTGAAGCCATCCTCAATTGCGATTAGGCTCTGCAGGTTCAAATGTGGAATTACTGAAACTAAATTACACTTGGGACATGTTTTGATTAAGAGAGTTGAGTTGCGGTTTCGTGTTGCCCCATATTGCAACATACTCGTTGTTTTAGGGAAAAGAGAAACTCAAGACCTGCAAAAGAGTACACGAAGACGACATGCGTACTAACACGCAGCCACCCCTACTGCCGCGATCTAAGTTAGTGCTCGAGTACTTCTACAAGAGTTTAGTCACATGACTTTCGCCCTCGTGTAGAAAGCGCTCAGACCACTGCACCTTATCTATGACGTGGATACCAACGCTGTCCTTGCTTCGGGGTTCAGATAAACCAAGGGCCCGGACTTTGCCAGCAGATTACCCGTACGCGTTTAGCTACCCGTACATCCGGAGTTAGCCGTACCCATTTACTTTCAGCCAATAGAAAAAGTGGGAAGACATTCGACGTGGTCGACCTGGACGAAATGGGCCCCTGAAAATGTTCCCCTCCATCAACAGTCATGGTTAGCATGAGTTTAGCTTCAATGCTGTACTACGTGTTGTCGTTGCCCCCGCGGAGTCGCAACAAGAAAAAGGATCACGGATCGACAAGGGCAAACCCAACGCAGCTATTCAACAGCAACCCCAAGTAGATATAAGCGCTTGTGGCTGTGCCTGTTCTAGGCTTTCGCTTACGTTAGTCCTGCAAGCATGCTGCAGCATTAAACCTTCCTAAGGCGGCATTTCAGATGGAGGGTCTAGTATTGCTGTCACTGCTCTGGTCTTCACTATGGCCATCATCAGAGAAAACTGCTAGACCACACGATCCCAGATGTAATGTAAAAATAAGTTGAGAGCCCGTCAGTTCGTCGACCCAATATGATTGATCCAGAAAGTCAGCCAACGAAGCTACAAGTAATTGATGTTTCGAAGGTAATCTACAACTCCAACGGACGACGGACGTATAGTCAGCCTCGGGAACCCTCCCCGTAGGACCGTAGGATTTATCCAGATAGGAATTATTCAATTAAATCTACTAGTCACTAGAATAAGCTGACTAAATGTGACATTCCGGACTCGGGTCTCGGACTGACTGTCTATGCGCGGTTTGGGGGCCAGAATCTGCGGGGTTTGATTTTAGGCTAACCACCTACTATCCGCAATGCCACATCGTGTTTAGGCAGTCAGCAAAGAAATCCTACGAAAATCCCTTGGCATAAGCGCTATCTCTTTAATGCAGCGGGAGTCTTTCCCGCACCTCCAACTTAAGATACTTAAATCTCTATCTGATTTCGCATAGGATAGAAGTATTCTTAATCAATAACTGCCGAGAGAAGATGGAGGAGTGGGAAGAATAGTCCCGGAGTATTGTACGAGTGGGTGCTTAAAACGGCAGGTAAAGCTTTCTTACCGAAGGATCGATGCCAAGATGCAGCATGATGCTTCAATAGTGTGAATATTGTGGAAAACCTTATCCTGAGCGCCAAGAATCGGTGAGATGGGGCGCAAGGCTCAGAGAGACCAACTTTACAAGCTTGCCTAGTCGACAGGATATAGTAGTTGGCATGAGTTGGAAGTAAAGATTGCTATCAAGGAAGATTGATCTTGAGGGGAATTTTACTGAAGGACAAGTATGGCACAGAGAGAGGATTAAGATAATTGGCACATAAGAGGAAAGCTTTCGTAGGTTATTAAGAATATTAATGGACGAGAGAAAGGACCCCACGAGCTGCACAGGAAGAACTTTGGTTCCAAGGGTATTAGTGGAGCTCTCATTCGTATCATCGCCAACAGATGCTTGCAACGCGATAGCATCAGCATTTGCCACATCTAGCGCCCCATCTGGGAGGTAGCATCGAGAACTCTATGTGTTGTTCAGGACCAAAGCGTAGTAGGATGGAAATGCTGACCAGGAAATAGTATAAAGCCAGGTGCTTCCTCCTTCAGGACTGTTCTGTTTGCTTCTATCACCATCAGCTTCTACCTCCTCTTTCCAACTCAACAACGCCAACACCACCACCACCACCCACAGCCAATATGCAATTCTCCGCAGCCATTCTCGCCCTCGCAGCCACTGTGTCGGCCGTCGACCTCAGGTCTTACACTTCTACTGGCTGCACCGGTGGCTGGGTAGGCTGCCCAGGCATCAACCCCGGCGTCTGCTGTGTGTTCAGCGAAGGAGCCGGTAGCGGTAGACTGAGTGTTTCTGTCAACGCCGTGAGTGAAACCTCTATCATCTTGCTTACAGAACTAACAGGTGTCAACAGATCCCCCGCGAATGGCGCATCCAGGGCGAGGCTTACACCGGCGGCGGCTGCCGATACATCGCAAACCAGCAAAACTCCAACGGTAACACCGACATCTGCATGACGTACAGTTCGCGCGGCGACCGCACCGGAGGTATCTACAGGTTCGTCGGCCGCAAGCGTGCCGCCGACGAGTCGTGCCCTGCCGAGCAGCCTAACGGTGAAAAGTGTGAATCCGCTGTCAAGGCTGACTCAGTTGGTCTTGCGGATGGCACTGTGTACAACATTTCCAGCCTTGCCGATGAGAAGGTCGCGGAGTTGGTAAGCTTAACAAGAAATGGATCCTGTGTGGACTAAATGCTAACTTCCTTCAAGTTGAAGATTGCCGACACCGGCGCTGGTGCCGACGAGGTTCCCGCCGAGTTCCAGCCCCTGCGCCGCTAGATCGATAGATGAAGACATACTCAAGGTCCTGGTAAGGATATGTCTCGGACTGGAAGTTGAGATCAAACAAGGACAAGCTGCAAGTAGAGCAGTAGGGTTGTAATGCTTGCTTGTGATTACAATATCTGAACACTATAGTCTACGAATACATAACGAGCTATACTGAATTAAGCTATCTTGTATTCATTTTTTCGATTGCCTCACTCTTCAAGCTACATGAAAGTAGGTTTGTATATGAGAAACATGTAAGCGCATAGGTTTATCGGCAGTGGCAGTTGTATACACTTCGATGTAAGTTTAAATACGGGTGCGCATTCATAGTCTTTATGTTATTAGGGTTCTTTCCGGGAAGCACGGACACAGCGCCAGTCCCTGCCAGCGACTTAAGTGAGGATGTGTGAAGTTATACGAACAAGAGCCCCGGGCTAGGAGACGACACCTCTTTATCGGACCTAGCCATCTTACCCAGCGCAATAAGAACTTTTCCGTCGAATCCATTCTCCATACCGCCAAAGTACAACAGGAGCGAGAAGGCAAAGAACCATGGCCGTCCCCGCAAGCAGCCCATTTCCCCAAGCGATTCCAAGCCTCTGGTACATTGCTGGCGCAAACAAAGGAAAGCTAAACCCTGCCATGGTGCGGACAAAGGCTGCAGCTCCAGTAGCACTTGCGGCATATCTTTCATATGAATCAATGATGTATGTCTGAGCGCATTGGAATGAAAGAATGAGACCTGCTGCGAAAATCGTTGCTCCAACATTAGGTATTATCCAATGGAGCTTGAGATGCGCCGCAACGCCGTAGAGAATAAGACCAGCAGGGGTAACTAGCGCTGTGGGGAACATCAAGGGAACGCGAAACTCAGGGCGCCCAGGATGATTGTAGCGCTCTTTGAGCACCCTGTAAACCTGCTACAGGTCAGCATTCAAAGTAGATACCTACAGATGCAGAGTAACAATACCTTATCAATCAATGGACCAGATATTTGGAGTCCAATGACAAAGCCGACACCAAGCGAAACATAATTCAAGCTGGCACGGCCAGGCTGTTGATTGTATTGCCCTTCCCATACCATTGGGAACGAAGCGAAACTGTCTACAAATTAGCCAATGGAGGCTGATGGGATAGTGAACGAATAACTTACACGAGGTACATCAGACCATATAGATAAGCACGGTATAGTGCAGTGATCTGTATAGCCGGTTGTGTAAACAGCATGACAAAAGGCCGTTTCAAGTTATTAAGTAGTAAGGACATGAATGTTCGATCTCGTTGCTCGAACTCCGTATGCAAGTACTTATTGCCAGTTAGCTTGCGGAGATTCCTGGCCTTGACCTTTAGAATCTTAGGTGGGTATGTCTCTTGCAGGAACAGGAACGCAAGTATCTGAACCACAGCATCGGCTATGGAGACGACCCAAAAGATCCAACGCCAGTTCAAATGCTGCGTCAGATACCCGGCAGCTATAGCATTGTTAGTTTTGACTTTGCTCGAAGTGCAGAAAATTTACCAATTGGTCCTACTGCGGGTCCCAAGAATGGAGCAAGACTGTAGATAGCAGTTGCTGTTCCTCTTTCTTCCTTGCGCCAACAATCACTCAGCACGCCCCCTCCAAGCTAAACAAGAAGGTCAGTCACAGTTAGATTCGCCGGGAATATTGACAAGCCATACCGCTTGTGGAGCACTTCCACCTAGGCCACTCAAAAAACGAAAGATCAACATTTGCTGCTTTGTCTGAGAAAAGCCACACACGGTATTGAACACCAAATAAAACATATTGGCTGACTGGAGAACAACAACCCTGCCAAACATCTCTGACAATGGAGCCAAAAGGAATGGGCCGATCGCATATGCAAGAAGAAAGATTGACATGAGCAAGTATGTCTCAAAATCCGAAGAGATGTTGAACTCAACTGCCAAGTCTGACAACGCTGGAGCTAGCATGGTTGATGACACGGGAGAGATGAAAGTGAAACAAGAGACAAGGATAGTAGAGGTCCATTTCTTGCGCCTGCTCCAGTTGTGGGGGTTGGAAGGGTCTTGGGGACTATCCCAGGTGACCTAACAGTGTTAGTGTAAATGGAAGGCACATGGAACAAAAACCTGTGTACTAACAATATTAGGATCTCTGCCCTGGGAGTCGAGGAGAGGTTCCGGAGGTAACTGTTCCTCCAAATCATCTGTACACGTGATGGATTGATCGCACTGGCTTGCTGCATCAGGGACCTCGGCGAGTAAAGACAGTGGTCTTGAGCGTCGGCAAGTCGCAGGATCATACAGTCCATCATCCATGTCATCATGCGCCAACCAAGGGTAGTTCTGGCGTGATTTCTCATAGTTGGTTAATCCCTCAAGCATGGGACTCCAAGATCTCCAAAGTGAAGAATAGGACCCAGCCCTGGAGAGCTTCGGAGTATTGCTCCTGCTCATGATTCAGACCCTACTATGAGAAGATATAAAACGGAAGGTAGCGAGTGAATCTTTGGTAATTGCGAAAACGACGGTGTTTGTAGAACGATAGTAAGAAGTTAAGCGAGTGGCTTGGTGTGATGGTGTGGTATTGAGCAGTTCAGGGCACCCTTTTATCGTTTGGATCCATTGTGTCTCATCGCCTACAATGGAGGCAGAGTACTAGGATACGGTTAGTGTTGGACGCTAGAATGCTTCTCGAGACATAGCCTCTCATGGCAAAATGGCAACATGGCAACATGGCAACCTGCAGCAAATTCACGTTATCTCATGAGTTGTGGCTTGTAAGGGTTTGTTCACGCTACCTGAATACGTCACGAGGCAGATTAGCTTACACCGGTAGATTTGTCCCTCGATCTGATCTGATACTCTTATTCCCGCCTATCAGAGTTACTTATGCGAGGACCTCAAACCTGATCAGCAGTCGTCATTGTGGTGGCTGGCGTGATGCCGCTCAGCCTTGACGATTTAGAGACTTTTTATCTGCTTGGCCTGCTTGAGAAAAGTGAGCCCATTAAATGGTACACCGCTTGCAGAAATTGAGCAGCTCTCAGAGGCCGATCTAAGGCAAGCTGCATGAGATGGTAAAGCGCTTGCGTAGTCGTTAATCTAAATTTAGACGACATATCCTATTGCAGCATGCCTGGTCGCGTGTCTCAATGTTTAGACAAGTAGGGGTAAGGGTTATCAATCTTGGCCTTTTTTCAGCTCCCCTGAAGTTACTAATTTTACAAATTGTTAAACTTGCGTGTTGCTACTTGATTGGAAGCATCCATTTGTCTCTGTCGTAAAAGTCATCTTAGGCTCGACGCTAATCGTTTAAAGGATGTGAGGGGCTTTAGAGGGCTAGCTTAATCAAGTCTGGTATGCTGGACCAACAGCGACTTAAAGGCCGGAGATTTACACAGCCACCCATCATGATTGGATAATGAAATTAAGCTTAACTTGGTTTCTTCCCTGCCTCCATGTGTTGGTATGTCACTGCTTGGCATGAAACATGATGATCTACGCAGCCCTGTGAAGCGGCATAAGGATGACGCGTCGTCCCTCCAACTAACTTGACTGAAAACTGTCGCTTGAGTGGAATTGATATGAGTGAGCCTGTTTATGCTTTGTGGCTTGGGCATTCCTATGACGCAGGTAAAACTTTCATGTAGACTCTCGTGACCTTTCTCTTTGAGAGAAGACATACGACCTGTTGCTATTCTGGTCAACTGTCTAGGCCATGAGCAGTTTCAATATCGCAAGAGGCTGAGTAACGAGATGAATGCAGGTGTGCAGTTTAATCGACTCAGAAAAATAAGAAAAAATGAAAAACGAATGAAAAACGAATTCCTAAACAGCCCTTAACGTCGTGTTAGAATAAGCAGGTTATTGTATATATAACAGGTCATGGTCCGACCGAAAAGCTTCCAATTTAGATCAATCGCATCCTCATATCACATTCGCTTATAACAGATATTCTTTCCAAACAAACTGTTGGCTACTAAACTTCCTTCGTTTTCAATAAACACTCGTTCTTATATTCATCTTAACTCCTACTCCAGCATAATGAAGACAAACTCCACCACCGCAGTACCAAGTATGAGGGTCCTCGTCTGCCCTTCAGGCTTCAAAGGTAGTCTTCAGCCAAGTCAGGCCGCGGATTGCATTGAAGCTGGCATCCTAGCCGTTGAACCTCTCGCCTTGGTCCGCAAAGTCCCACTCGTCGATGGCGGGGAGGGATTCACTGAGGCAATCGTCTCTGCAACCAGAGGCTCACTCCACCACATTCCTGTGACTGGCCCTGTCGGGGAGATTGTCATGTCTTTCTTCGGCATCCTTGGCCGGAGCAGCACGGATGAACCAGTTACTGCAGTGCTTGAAATGGCGGCGGCTGCTGGTCTCAGTCTAGTCCCGCCAAGCTGTCGCAACCCTGGAAGGACTACGACATTTGGCGTTGGCCAACTTATCCTTGCTGCGCTAGACGCTGGAGCGACCCGCATTCTTGTTGGATGCGGCGACTCTGGTACTTGCGATGGTGGTGCAGGGATGCTTCAAGCCCTTGGTGCAAAACTGTTTGGCACTAATGGGCGTCTCATTCCGATCGGTCGTGGCGGTGAATCCCTTATTAACCTTGGCGCGATCGACCTGTCTGGGGTAGATAACCGCGTGTTGAAGGCTAGAATTGAGGTTGCCGTAAATTGGCATAATGTTCTTTGCGGTCCCGAGGGGGTGGCAAATGTGTTCGGCCCACAGAAGGGATCGACTCCCGATCAAGCCGCTCGTCTGAGTCTCGCCATGGAACAACTGGCAGAGATTGCTACTGGGATTCTTTGCGACAAAAACATACGTCTGGCACCAGGAGGCGGAGCATCAGGGGGGCTTGGAACGGGATTACGTTTGGTTGGGGCCACGTTGAAGCCCAGATACGAGATTGTCATGCAGTACATCAACCTGCATAGTATCTTTAACGATTGTGATCTTGTCATCACTGCAGAAGGCGGTATAGATGATCAAACCCCGAGAGGGAAGATTCCTGCCGAAGTCGCAAGGCTTGCGAAGAAACATGGATTGCCAGTCATTGCGATTGCTGGGACAATTGGCCAGGGGGCCAGGGTGAACTACGATATTGGCATCGATGCCTTCACTTGTATCATCCAGAGGCCAATGTCTCTGGACGACGCGGTCCAGGAAGCAGAAAAGCTTACCCGAGAGAGTGCGGAGACGGTGATGAGAATTGTGGTGGTTGGGAGAATGCTGGGCAGAGCCATCTGATAGGTCATGTCCTGCATCAGAACATTGCTTCTTGTTAGTAATTCAGCCAATGATTAGTAAAGTTTGTTTCAAGTGAATGGCTTGGCGTGATAAGAAAGTTCTCAATTGATGAGTGCTCAGTTTAAAAAAAGAGGTCGGGCAGATGCCAAGCACTAAATTGTGAGTCTGCCTTGCAGTCAGCCTTAGACCATCTCTCGGCGGGCTAATGATATAAGCTTAAATCTCTAGGCGTCGTAACGTGGGGCTGAGTGGTTTCCCATCAAAACCCTACTGGCTGGCTCTTAGAGCAATGACGTGTGTCGTGCTGCTGTGTTTCCAGTTGTCGCTTATCTCCAAAAAGAAACCCCACACCCAGTTGATATACATTATGCACTGCGCATTTTCGACTTGTGAGCTTAACGCACAACATGTGCCCATGGATAATGGGTTGTCAAGACATTAAACTATTGATAGGCTTTACTCTTGGGTAGTTGAGAGTACCAAACGATCAATACATTAAACTATATACAAAGAAACTACCGCCGAAAAGGGACATCTTACTCTGTACAACCGGGACACTCAAAGCAAGAAGGATCATCCCAAGTACCATCCCGCGAGTGGTCAGGCCAATCTCTGAAGTTGGCCGTCTTGAGCTCTCCGAAAGAAAACATACATCGACCATCCTTGTACCCAGAGCCCTTGCAATATTCCGTCGCCTGGCAAATAGCCATGCATTTCTCGGGAGAGCTCTGATCAGGGTACCTCTCGAGGCTCTGCTGATTGTACCACTCCCACATTCCTTGGTAGTTGCACAAAGCACCATCCTTGCCTGCCTTGCGTGTGCATGTGTCGCCTTGCTTGTAAGAACACTTGTCCGTCTGGGGCAGAGGAGCAGAGTTGGAACATGTGGGACAATTGACGCAGGAGTTCGATAGCCAGAGGGAGTTATCGAAGTTGTGAGCGCCTGGAACCATGTCTGATTTCTTGAGTTCCTTGGCGGAGAACAGGCAGCGGTTCTCGGTGGAGTAATATCCAGCGGATTCACAGTTTTCAAGTGTCTGACAGATGGCGATACACTGATAAGGATCATCCTGGTAGGGATATTCTTCGCGAGTCTTCGTGTATGTCTCGCCGGGGTATGTGCCAGCCCAGACGCAAACAGTATCGCCGTGGTCCTTGAACCGATTAAACTCACAGTACTGCCCGCGGTTGTAGATACAGATATCAGCAGGAGCTGTGGTTGTTGTCGCGGGCGCAGAAGTTCTGGTAGTAAAGGTAGTTCGCTCAGGAGCCTGAGTGGTTGTCTCATCACTCGAACCAAAACACTTATCATTAACACAGTTAAAGCACTGCGGTCCCCACCATTCCTTGTCAATGTTGTCGCTCGTCGCTTCACGGGTGTCTGCTTGAGTGACCACATTGTTGGACCCATAGCACTTGCGGAACATTTGAGCAAAACCGGCTGATTTGCAGCCCGGTGTGGACTTACACATGGCCATGCAATCCTCGGACCCAGAAGCTTTTCCAATCCACCCATCCTGTCCAGGGAATTCGTAGAAGTCGCCCGTGTAATCGCCATAGACCCGACAATCGTGATCGTACCAGTCGTCCTTCAGGGCACACGCTGGCTGACAAACAGTTTCAGTGGGCTCACTGGACTTGGTTGTTGCAACCTGCGTGGGGACTTGAGTGGTCGAGGCAATCGCCGGAGCAGATGTATCGGCAGAACCAGACTCGCAGCCAGAGCATGTGAAGCATTTATCCAATGCATACCAGTCAACATCTCTGTCATCACTCCAGACTGGGCGGACCTCCGCCTCAGTAATAACACTGGTTGAGAGGAAACACAAAGCCCCGGCAAACTGGTGGCCAATTGTCTTGCAGCCTGGCATGGCCCTGCAGAGTTCAGCACATTCTCCGGGATTACTGTAGTAGACTCGGTTGCCCTCGCTATCGGGCTCCTGGCCTGGAGCAGGGATGATTTCACCACTGCCACTATACACTCCATAAACAGCGCAGTTCCAGTCTGCAACATGATGCCGGGCGTTGTCAATGGTCGCGCATGTTGCTTTGCAAGCGGTTTTTGTTGGCTCGACAGGCTGAGTTGAGCTTCCTACAGGCGAGGTAGGGCTAATTTCTTGGACATCATCGGATGTGGTTGGTTTGGAACCCTGAGATTGAGTGGTGATGGAGGAGGCCTCAGTTGCATCCTGGGAAGCGGTGGCGGAAGGGAGGTATGTCGACGCGGGTTCCTTGGTATGAGTGGAAGGGTCCTCCGTGGCAGTAGCAGCATTACTGAAGGTCTGGGACCCTTGAGTGTGAGGCGAGCTATTGGTCGCAATCGACGTCTCGTCGGTGCTGAAGGGAGGGTTTGTAGAGACGAGTTCTTCGGTATGAGCAGTAGCTGCCTCAGTATCCGAAGCAGCATCTGTGACGGTCTGGGACTCTTGGCCGAGGGGGAAGCTACTGCTCGCCGTCTGAGGCTCGACGGTGTTGGAAAGAGGGTTTGTCAAAACGGGCTCCTCAGCATGAGTGGTAGCATTCTCAGTATGAGAGGGGGCATTAGTGGAAGTCTCGTGTTCTTGAGTGTTGGGAGCGCTGTCGCTGACAGTGCGAGGGCCTTCCGTTGAAGGGGAACCATCAGCGGAGGATGTCTTAGACTCCATAACGCCACCTGCTTCTGTAGTAGTAGAGACAGTCACTGGAGCAGAGGCAGACGCAGGTGCAGACTCGGTGGTTGTGATAGGCTCAGGGTCAGCAGCACCACCGCCAAGGTCAAGTTTGAAGTCGCCGATGTTATCGGGAGTGACTTGGTTGGAGATGAAGATCGAGTCAACCAAGATCATGGAGATGCCCTGACCACTGCAGGACATGGAGATAGCAAAGCTGGCAGAGGAGGAGTCAGCCTCAACCTGCTGAAGAACTTGGTTCCATTGCATGTTCATTCCGCCCAAGGTGAGGAGGGACTGAGAGTAGAACTGTCTGTTGCCAAATGTCGCACTGATGGTACAGGCTTGAGTTCCAGCAGAGAAGACAAGGTAGTAGAACTGGACAGTGTACTTGTTGCGTTGACCGGTGCTGAGGGAGTTGAGAGTCTGGAACATGCTGGCAAAAGACCCGAGGTCACGTTTGCCAGCGGGGTTTCCGGTAGCAGACAAGGCAGCACAACCATCGTCCTTGCTGCCGTCTCCCTTATAACAACCTCCAGAGTGGAACTCGACCTGCCCCTCAGTGTTTACGCCAGTGAGGCCACTGGGCGTGTTAGGATCGCGTTGGGCAAAGCTGCCTCCGTCAAAGGTGTTGGTGATGATGACTTCGGATTCTTGGGTAGTGGTAGCGGATTCGGGAAGCGACAGGCTTGGAACGTTGGAACTGTGGGAAATCTCGGTGGTCGGGGCAGTGAGAGAAAGACTGTTGACAGTCGTTGGCTTGCTAGGCTTACAAGGACCAGCAGCAGCCAAGTTGGCAAGCGCCACGCCCACAAAGGTGAGCATCAACTGCATCGTGAAAGAAGTCTCGGTAAACCGTAGGCCAGGAAAAGAGTGAATGAGAGCTTGCCTCTGAAAGAAGGGATTGGGCGTTAATGTGTTGATTATATAGATGACCCCTTATTTCGGAGCAGAATGGTTACCCGACGCTGCATTCCGAAGCTATTTGCAACTATACAGTCAAGTTTTGTTTAGTTCAGGGCCTGGAGTCAGTATTTAGATTAGACAGTGCTACTATTGATGACTATTGACAGCCTCAGCGGGCCGCTTTAGCTGTATCCATGCAGGAACAAGTCTAGAACCCCAACACTAGTGCCAGTTGGTAGTAGCTCCACTGGGACACAGCTCTACCCACTCTGAATTCTTTCACGCGAAATTCCTTTCATTCAGCTGACGAAAAGAGAGACAGAAAAAGTAATATCTACCAAGTAGGCTTAGAGCTAAAGATCAAATTTATTATCCCAGCAAACAGTTCCGTACTAATTACTGTTATGATTGCCACCTGCCTTTCCTCTGAAACCCTGTGGTGAAGTGACCACCCAGTCCTTAGTTTCCGCTGTCCCATCAACTAAAGCTGCTTTCTGCTCCTTTGTGCACGTGTCGGCTGGCTGCAAGACGTAGCAGACACTGTCTATTGAGGCAGGAAGCTTGTTCTTGACGTCTCTCACGTCAGCCTTGCCGTTGGACTGGTAAGTCTCTTCCCTAGTCAATTCCACTTTACCCGTTGCCACGTCTTTTCGGAACATGGCGCGCTCAAAGATTCTGGACACTGTCTCGGGCTGGAACCCACCGGCACTGTGACCTGCTTGATACACGCGCGAGAACGAGAGGCCGCCGTGTTCGCGGACGAGACCGCCATTGTAGAATGAGTTGGTGACGATATTTGCATAACCAGAGTTGGCAAAGGACTTTGCGCTGTGAAAAGGAATATGAAGCGACGCATTCTCCACAGAAAACCCTGGAAACGTTGTGTCAGACACTCACAGGAAGTGATTTCTCTTGGAATACTTACAGTTGCAGCGGTAGTCACGGTCGCCAGACACCAGAGCGACATTGAGGCCTCTATCTAGAATATTGCCCAGGTGTGAGAGGTCATAGCGAGCCGGATCACCCGTTCCCCCGAAGAATACATCTGGGAATGCATCATTTCCTCTTGTATAGTTCAGTGGTACACCAAGCTCTTGTTGAACCCATTGTTGGTTAAAGAAAGCAGCCTCATACTCGTACGGAAATGCTCCTGGTTTCTCAACCGATATGTCGAATGGGTTGTACTTTGAAAAGATCGTTAGCACAGCTATAAAGATTCGGCTTGTATGTTTAGTAGCGGTTGTGTGTTTGAACTTACAATAGTAGCGTTGTCTACGCCTGTAAAACCGATTTCTAAACAGGTGGCTGAGGCCGCTGCACAAGCCTTATTGACGCGAGCATCAATCCCTCTCATTTGTGGATCGTTTTGTGCTTGAGCGGCTCTACAGGAACGGAGAAGGGCAAAGCAGCCCTTTTGAGGATCAGTCATTAGACCCATCAACCTAACGTAAGACGTCTCGTTAATTATGGGATGGCCGTAGGTATTATTTCTGGCATAGTCAAGCCAGCCGAGGGCCATAGCTTCGATATCTGTGACCCCATTAATGATACCCACAGTTGCCATATTGAGTTCAGTTGCTTCTTTGATCTCGTGCTTTCCGTTCTTAATAAGCTCGTTCTGTTCGAGGAAGTAGGTAGTGAACATAGTGGCATAAAAGCCAGCGTACTGACAACCGAGTTAGTTAGCCCAGGTTTATCTCGTTCTGTTACTGTAGAGACTGACAGACACTCCCCATATGGAGATTTTTGTGTTCTCAGTACGGTACTCAGGGAACTCGTTGAACCAAACCTGCGAGAATCTCCAGATCGTCCTAGCCGCAGCCATTGTGCCATTAATCGTTGTTGCCGGATCAGTTACATGCATTGTGGCTGGGGTCTTTGTGAGGTCAATCTCCTTGAGATCATTGATATCGGTGATGGACTCCAATGTGTCATTGTGTTTGTAGGCGGGCTTGAAAGTGTTGGTCAAAGTGTCAAGTGTTCCGTTTGCGAGGGTAGTATAAGAAAAGCCCACTCCCACAGGATTGTCGATGTAAAGCATATTGACATGATTGTTCCAGGAATGCTTGTTTAGCGTGGTTGAGTTCGAATCGGGGTTGAAGTAGCAAGGGAAAGCTGACGAGCCATCAAATCCGCTGTAGCCTGGACCACCGCCAAAATACATAGCGGTCGGGGCGCTCTCTGGGTTGTTTCGGGCCGCTATATAGAGATGCAACATTAGAGTTTGATACAAGTGAATGGGTGCATATTGAGAAGGGCGAGTACATACGAAAGTACCAGAAAAAGTAGCTTGCATTGCCATTCTCAGGTAACCCTTTGGCGCCTCCAGCATCGGGCACAAAGTAGCTCGGGAGATGCACATATCCCGAGTATGAGTGAATACCATGTGTTGTCTCACAGATATTAGTGACCTCTTTATATGATATTCTTGCTCCTAGGAACTTCTTCGAAAGAACGGTCGTAATGTTCTTTGGTGGGGAGACAAAGGACTGGGCAGATGCTGTAAGCCCTAAGGCAAGCAAGAAGAGAGTAAAAAAGATCTTCATGTTTGGCTGCATAGGAAGCGCGTAAGTAAAAAAGAGCAGCCGCGACTATCCTGGAATCTTGTCAGTTACGAAAGGTAACCCATGAACTTAGGACAAGTTCATGAGACGCGGGGTCTCAAGCGCTTTTATAAGTGTACGAGTTGATATCTCAGTAACAGTGTATCCTATTTTCCCAAGTACCAGAGAACACTTTGCATCTAGCTGATTCCAATGTAATTGATTGAATCCTTCCGATGGCCTGATTACGTATCTGCTAAAGCTGAGTGACAGTCACAGAGTCACAGGCCAAAACGGGGTTGAGGTAAGATTCATCTAGAAAGAGACTAGCTTTGGCGAACTGTCGAGTAGTTGCCGGATTCACTGCACCGCGACAAAGCCATTGTCAGCTTTCGGTATAGGGAATTATGTGGATATAAAGCCCCAGGGTTACCGGGACGCGTGTCTTGCATTATGAAGACACCCGACCTTCAGTCCATCCATAGCTTACGTAGATGCAGAGACTGACCCTAGAATGGGTGGACTTGACCAATTAGGCAATTCCCACTTTTGTAGACAATCATTATCTTATGGAGCTTTGTTATTGCAACGCAAACTTGACGAGTCGGATTGAATGGAACACTTAGGTCTTGAGTCTTGCCAATTCTGTGAAATATCTCTGCTTACTGGGGCGAAGACGGATATGGCGGCAAGGGCTACATAGCCGGCACGTTACGTGTCTCAATGCGTGTTCGTCGACGTACGTTACAAATCGGTCTTACAAAGGAAGGAAGAGAAATGACGACTATTAATGGCTTTTGAATGAAACTGAACCAAAAAGAGCCTATCAGTTTTCATAGAGGCTCCAATGCTGTGGGCCTTCGAATTATGCTTGAAATTTGCTTCGCTATAGAATTGCACCCCCAATGTGTATCATGCTCTCGTATGTTTCAAATGAAAACTCCCAGCTCGGCGGTGTCAAAAATGTAATTGCACCCACACAATTGGCGACGCGTGAAAAGTGGCTGTGCTGAAGTGTCGTGAGACCGCCACGCGTCGGCTTAAGACGGATACGCGTGAAGAAAATGTTGTTAATATAGTCACAGTCGGCAAATTCTTTATGTGCCAATCTTGAGATTTTCAGTTGTTGACATGTCTCTTTGGTGCGAATATTGAGCATTGAAGTTGCGCCAAACAATTGAGCAAACTCACACCCGACATATTTCTTCAAAGCAGCTAGCAAGCGCTAGTCCGGCCGCAATCTCAACAATGATTTCTGTGGGGAGGAGGGAATAGCCCTTCTCATGCTTGGTAGCGCGTCGGGGGACATCCATTGTATTTTAATGGAGGTCTTTTGTATATGAACAGGACAACTTGATACGGTCTTTAGGCTAGGCTATACACGGGTTGGGGAAAGAAATACCTCATTGCAACCCCTGCTTTCTATCTTCTCCTAAACAACAATAATAGGAAAGCGAATTGCAACATGCTAGATACAGCGAACCGGATTTTCGCCCTCTCCTACACTGAACTTTCTCGTTCTCAATTGACATAAACTCACCTCATTCAATATCGAGGTTGGGATACGAGATCCGCAGCCGTGTGAAGATGCCGAGCTTCCCACCCGTCGACATGGCTATCGCCAATCCTGAGGCTCGCTTCCCTAGAGACCAGGAGCCCCGACGCTTGTCTCGCCATGCACTGCGGAACCTCGCCGACAACGACCACAGTCACAATTACCCTTATTGTTGGGGATTCACGATTTTCCGCACTGTCTACACACCGGACTCCGATGAAGCTGTCGCTACAGCTCTTGATCGCCTGAGCCGTTACGCAAAGCATTTTACCGACAATGAGTCTATGCCACCTCGCATCAATGATCCTTACGATCCGTTACCAAACCAAGACCTCTGGAGTCGCTACTACAGCGAAGTAATTGAGGATGAGAAAACTCTGTCCAATGCGTCCGTGGATGAAGTTGGCCATATATTTGATAAATGGATCAAAGCGAACCGCACACCCGTTGACTACGCCAATCAGCGCTTCCACTTCCCACACGGTAGATTTCGCTTCTGCTTGATGTTAGATCAAGAGAGCATCGATAATATTCTGGCCATGCCTGATGACCCACGAACACCTCTCAAGTTGGATCGGCAGAAGCTGTTACGCTGGGTAAAGATTGTAACAAACGAAACGATGCGCGACGGTCGGCGCTGGTGGTTACGCGTCAGCATTGCCGAGTACCTGTGGCCACTATGGTTTATGTGTTTTGACCCAGATGCAATGATCGAGGAGATGGGATGGGTGGATGAGAACGAAGGGATTCAGAATCTCTGGGGAAGTCCGGAAGTGATGCGTGAGTGAACAAAGGATGGTCTTGCCTTGGGATTTGAATTCTGGGCATTAGAATGGCTAAACAAGGAAATGGAGTTATCATACGTCATTTTCAATGTAGTTTTTGAATTGTATTTTTCTGGTCTTGATATTCCCCTACTTGCTCTTATGAGCTTGTCTGGGTGCATGATATCTATTTCGGGTGTTGAAAGTGGCAGGAGACATGTCGTTAGGGTCTCAAGCTCGATTGTAGTGGATGCTCGGAGATCCTCTCTTTGGCTGGTGCCTCTTCGATTGGTGACTAGACCAAGTTCAGATCCAAGTCTCTACTCCGCCCAAGTCACCAGAAGTGTGTGGGAACTGTACTGAAAGTGGCGAGCTGAAAGGCCAAAACGGTAGAAGATCAGTTAGACAACAGCTGAGACATGCGAATGCGGCTGAAACATGCATAAAGCGGGCCGTCCCAACGCGTAACACTGGCGACATTCCAGCTACTGGAGAGAGAACTAACACTCAAGGCCCACTTTAACATACCCTCTCACCGCGGGCCTCAAAATGACCGCATGCACTATGTATGCACTATGTATGGGACTCTGGAAAAGGCAGTTGTTTGGATGATTCGTAGGCTTGTACAGTTTTCGAGAGGAGAGAAAAGTGGACTTAAACCAAAGGGATTGGCAACCTGTTCTATACTTGCAGTAGCTGCCTGTAGTAAGAATTCTTTTCAGAAGTCATCGAGCTTGGCACTTAAGTACGTACTCTATCAACACATCCAAACGTCATAGGCCACGATACGGAAGTGCAGAAGTAAAGCCTCCTGGCTCTGTCCAAGCCACTAATGGTTGCATTTCTAGTAGCTAACACGTTGAAACTACATCGGTGCGGGATATTTGTGATCTGTACATAATCAGAGACTGCGCATCTTCATTCAATGTCCGCTGCCGATCGGCTTCACCGCTATCAATGTCTCGGCAGGAGTTTTAAGACATTGACGCGGGGTTCTCAGACAAGGAAGAATGTGCCGCTATGAAGCTACCAGGCGACATCAGTACTTACGTGGACAAGCTTAGAAGCGGTAATGGGATCGAACAAGGACCGGAAAGATTTAGTAGCGGTAGTTATGTGTTCTCAAGATACCGGCTCAAGGATGCCGAACATCTGCTGTCGTCTATAAAGACTCTCGAGTTTTCGCCTTAATTGATCGATGTCTACCATCTACCCATTACCCTTCTCCAACATACAAAAAGACACTAACTACCATGCCTTCCGGTCTTCCTACTGCCCCAGATACTGAGATTGGCTTCCAGCCGCCTCCCACCCCCGCCAGAACTCCTCCCGATGAGAACTCAAAGAGCCTCATTGGCCTCACTCCCTTCCCAATCGCCGGAGATGGCCCTCTACCTGTCATATTCCACCCTCACATCAGTATCCTGACGGGTTGGCTGGAGGCCTTGAACCCTGGTGCACTTGGCGACGCAGTGAAAGAAGCGCGGACAAAGATTCCTGAATTCATGGACAAGCTCCACATCACTGACGCATTTTCCTTCCTGGACTTTGCAAACGATCTTCTCAAGTGGACGCCTGAAGAGACATACAAAGCGAAGGATATCTATGATATTATCACTATGTTTTACTTCATTCTCGATCAGAAGCCTTTGGCCAAGCTTCAGACTCAGATCCATCCCAGCCAGGCGGGAATGCCTCTTACCTGGCTCTCCTCATGGATAGTTATCTATGCACAGCTTATCGGGCTTTTCATGGACACGCCCGCTTCAATTACGGAGAAATCGCTGGAAAGCTTCAAGAAATCGCCCCCGTACGCCTACCATGAAGCTGAAGTTCCTGCTGGGGGGTTCCGCACCTTCAATGAGTTCTTTGCTCGCAAGCTCAAGCCTGGTATGCGACCCATCGCCGATCCAGAAGACGACCATGTCATCGTATACCCAGCCGACTGTACCTTTGACAGATCGATCCCCAAAGACAGCATTATCAACATTGAGTCTGATGGAATCGTTATGATCAAAGGTTTGGAGTGGACAATCTCGTCTCTTCTTCAAGGCAGTCAATATGCCAAAGACTTCCATGGCGGTGTATGGATGCATGCCTTCCTCAACACCTTCAACTACCATCGCCAACATGCCCCTGTCTCGGGTAAAGTAGTCGAGGTTAAGAGCATCCAAGGTGCAGCATATCTTGAGGTTAATGCGAAGTGTGAGCGCGTTCGCAAGATGTGTGGTACAGATGCCCCAGACTCCCCGGGATACCAGTTCCTGCAGACACGTGGTCTCTGTGTTATTGACAATCCTGTGCTGGGTCTCGTGGCGGTGCTACCTATCGGCATGGCTCAGGTTTCTTCCGTGAAGATGACCGCTCGGGTAGGAGATGAGTTGAAGAAGGGAGATGAGATTTCCTACTTTCAGTTCGGAGGCTCGGATGTTATCTGCGTCTTCCAACCCAAGGCCGGTTTGACGGTGGATGATTTTGTTGCTTCGCCAGATGACACTTACTCTCGATATGGTACTGTTCTGGCTAGGGCTCCAAAGAAATAAGTCACATCAACTGTTTAGTTATTTACATTCAATTATAATCTGCACTGTAATTGACAATGAAGAAATAATGGTGTGACAAAACGATAAATTTATGTGTGTTAAAGGAAGAAATTGTAAATATCTACAAAAAGACCGCTTCGAGAGAAGGTATCTCCCGCGGTAAGATAAGGTGACGTAGAGCGCCGTCTTCCATATGTACGAGCCCCATATATACTGAAATATCAAGTCTCATCTAGTTAAGACCGAACCACTGGAAGTCAAGGTCAGGGTGAACAGGGACAGTGTGTCCGACACCCGCGGCAGATACAGACACAAACTTGCTTCCATCTCCAAAGGTCTCGGTGGTGTAGCCCTGGGCGTCTGTCTCCTTGCCGGTAGACTGGACACCATGGATAGCTGACCACTCCTTAACCTGTTCGAGGAAGTTCTGGTAGAAGACAAAGTAGTCGGCGGTGCCATGGAAGGTCTTGAACTTGGGGTACGCGCCCTTGTATCCTGGGTACATGGCACGAACCTGCGCAGCCCACTCCTCGCCGGACTTTCTGACCTTTCCATCAGAGCAGACGCGACCGGAACTGCTGGGGCTAGATCCAGGTGCGCCAGCCATGCAGCCAGCAGCGACACCTGAGTAACAGGTAGCAGCAGCAAAGCGGTCAGGATAGGTTGCCGCCATGACATTGGTCATCATACATCCAGAGCTAGAACCGGTGACGAAGACCTTCTTGGGGTCGGCGTTGAACTGTTTGATGGCCCAGTTAACCATGTTGATGAGAGCCTGACTATCACCCTGGCCGTCGTGGGTAAGGGTCTGCTTGCTAGCGACGTCCCAGCAGTTATCGTCCTTGGGGGAAGATGGGTACAGGACGACAACACCCTTTTGGTCGGCCATGGATTTGTAATTGGTTTGCTGGAAGTACTGTTCTCCGGTTCCACCGCACATGTGAAGCTAGATATACGGTCAGGTCTAAATTTGCAGTAAGGATGTCATGGTATGGTACTTACAGCGAGGATGATTGATGGGCTGGCAGGGAGGTTACTAGGGATGTAGGCCTGCAACTTCAACTGGGTGTTGTAGACTTCTCCAAAGTCGGTGATGGTCTGGAGCCCAGCCTGGCTCTGAGGGGCACCTTGAGGTGGACCTTGGGGTTGTCCTTGAGGTTGTCCTTGGGGCTGTCCTTGAAACTGTCCTTGAGGCTGACCCTGAGGCTGACCCTGAGGTGGGAACTGAGGCTGGCCCTGAGGCGGGAACTGGGCTGCAACCAGACCAGCGCCCAGGACAAGTGTAGTCAACACCTTGCGTGGTGAGAAGGAGTCGAGCATGATGGATGGTTTTGTCGTGGTAGTTTGTTTGGTGGTGGTCTGTCGGTGATCTTCTAAATCTTTCGCTGGGTATGCCCAGAGTCTTATACTCTACGGAAGAATCAAGCTTTAGGCTCCGACATCCCATACCGCTGATCTTCATCCAGGATTTCGGATATAAATCTCTGCACCAATTGAATGAATCCGGGAATGTGTAAATCCTCCGCTCTCCTTTAGCGGATATATGTGGTTACAATTAGGCGTAACCTGAAACAGACATCTTTGTTTAATGCAAACATGCACGGTAGTTGCCGGGCGCAGGAGTGGACAGACGGCCTATAAAATGACGAAGAAGAAGGCGCATGCTCCATATTTGACGGAGAACGCCAGGACGGTGCAGGGATGTTGTGCCGAATTCTTGGCTTTGAAGCTCTCCCTTGTCTTGGACTTCTTTTCTTTAAGCGAGGCGGGTTTAATTTAAGGATCAGAGACCAGGAGTCAGAACAGGGGTCTGGAAACAAACTGTAGAACAAGCATGATACGACAAATATTTGCAACCGAAAAAACAACGACTGACAGCGGAATAACATCTTTAAATTCGTTAGCCTGATTACATTGAGCCGTCACCTCGGCGAAAAGCTCATTCCAGCATCTGTGTCCAACCAAGGTATGTGGACAGGGTAATAGAGGTGCTCTCCTTGACCAGCATTAAGCAAGCAGCTCCACTGCAATCGCAAACAAGGATCATTTACGGTATATGATCGTAGTCGCTTATATACTGCACGAACGGTGCACTTACTGCAGAACCCAGCTTACGGTAGGATTAAGAGCTGCTATTATCTTCCGTGGGCAGAGAAGTGTTGGTGGAATATCCAAGTCACTAACCCGCTTTCGGATCAATTGCGGGAAAATGGTGACTGGTGGGGATACAGGAGCTTTCGGACCTTTCAGCTTGATAACGAGATCGCCGAGCACATTGACCAGACGTGTTTCATAAAAACGGTGGACTGGCCCGCAGATCCGATAATCCAAGCGCCACGTTATCTCCTACCCTATACTTTTTATCAAATATCAAGATTCGCAGACTGACCGAGAAATTACTCGACATCGGAACATGTAGCAAGTTGGGGTAAAGAGATAAGGTAATCTAGACACCTTACGCGAGTTTAAAGCAAGTTTTTTTGTAATGACCACCTGTAATTGGCATCAGTGGCCGTTTTTGTGACTACGTAACACCTCCGTTTGATTCAGACTGCCCTATAAAGTCAAAATCCAGATAGCTTTCTTTACCCAGGGCATTAAAGCCTTGAACGAAGATACGTAGAATAGACTTTCCTCTCGATGTAAAACCCCGATTATTAGGTCGTTCAAGTGATTGTCGTATCACTAGAACAAGATTTGAAATTTCTCTTCGTGGTCTATTGACAACAGATGATATTTCCATTCGAGCCTCGACTTTGCTTTGATTAGCAAAACACATTCTTGAGTATACTACGTTTCTGGTAACAACTACCAGGAAACAAGCGGGGGATCAATGACAAGTGCTTGCTACGACAGGGATTTGATCCTTACTATGTACCAACTTGTTTGTCGTTACTAAAGTTGTCCAGATTGTCAGATTTCATCATAAGCTATGTCGTGAGATACTCTTAGGGCCAATCAATCCCAAAGCGCCAAGGCACTTGGTGGCTCGGAGATCGGCTGTTTCCTGATTTGATAGTCCACTCAATGCTGCTCTGTGGCGGAGCAGGACTATAACAAACAGCAACATTCCGAGTGACTGGTCCTTTGTATCATCAACAATAGGAAACACCAATATGCTAAACATGGCTCTTTTTTATTATTTTATAACCCTGCTTTTTCTGACGCAGATAAAGGCTCAGCAAGCAGTGCTGCGCGACCAATCAGACGTGCCGCTATATGACATCGCTATGGTCGACCAATCACCTATCCCGAGCTTTAGCGCGTCTACTGTTCCGCGTCAAGACGCTGCTACCCTGGAGCGTCTCCACACTTGGATTAAACCTACCAAGTATGAGGGTGATGGAAGTGAGCTTGAAAAGCATGCTAGCTCACATCTCGAGGGTACCGGCCAGTGGCTGTTTGACTCGCCTGTCTTTCAACAGTGGCACGATGGTAGCGAGCATGGCATACTGTGGATTCGAGGTGTGCCCGGTGCAGGTAAATCAGTGCTCGCAGCAAAGTTGGTTCGTCACCTCACTCTTGGGAAGTACCCAGTGTTTCACTTCTTTTTCCGCCATAGTATCGAGTCCAATCACCGTCCTGAGTCTGCCCTCCGTGATTGGATCGCTCAATCCCTACCATCTAGCCCTGCACTGCAGCTTGAGTTGAAGAACCTGGCTTTGGAGCATAAGGATGTAGCCTCTGTCGATCGACTTACAGTAACAGACCTCTGGCACCTCCTTAAACTCGCCTTAAGGAGCATCCCCAGGGCCTACTTTGTGGTGGACGCCCTGGATGAGATGGACCAAGACGTCTTCCAGGACTTTTTGCATTTGCTTGACCAGCTGGGCAACAGCAATTCAGGCAGAGTCAAACTCATCATCACAAGCCGTCCCATCCCCTTAATCGAGAGGACAGTGAGAAACATCAAAGTTCTTGACATTCGTCTCAACAACGACCAAGTCAGCCCGGATATCCTCAAGTACCTCCGTCACAGGGTCGATGGAGTCTTTCCAACATTAGGCAATCACGAAGCTATCGTGTCCAAAGTCCTGGAGAAGGCTGATGGCGTTTTCCTGTATGCCAAATTAGCCATGGATACTTTATGTGAACAGGAGATTGCAAGCCATCAACAAATGTTGGATGTTATCGATAAATCACTTCTCAATCTATCTATGATGTACGGTAACCTCATACGGGAGCATATGGATCGTACAGGGCTTCCAGAAGGATTAAACATCTTAGTTTTGCAACTCGTCACGCACGCCAGTCGACCGTTGCGTCTCCTCGAGATATCTGACGGCATCAAAGTGATCAGACCAGAGTATACTCAAGACATTGCAACTATGAAAAACATCGTTCGAACGTCCTGCGGTCCACTTTTAGAAGTACTTCCAGATGAAACTGTTCGCGTGGTCCATCACTCTTTGACAGAGTATCTTCTTGGGCTGAATCGATCGCCATCCGACAAGGACATCCCGGTATTTGAGCCAGCACATACGCACAATGTTGTCGCACTCTTATGTTTGTCATATCTACAGGCGGGATGTCTCGATACTCCGGAGTATGATAGGCAAAAACAGTGGAAGAACCCTCAAATATCCCCGTTCATGTCTTATGCGGCAACCAACTGGCACGTGCATATAGCAAAGTCCTCTGCACAAGGGTTTCCTCAAGATGAGGCCAATGAAGCTATCTTCTCGCTTCTAATGACGCCACAAAACTCGAAAAAGTTAGCGCTGTTGCTAAGATCAGAGGCTAGTGATGACAAACTATTTTGGGAAGAGCTGTCAAGTTTTGTAAACCAGGAGGAAGGCAAAGCACTACTGATTGCACTCCATCTGGATCTGAGCAGCTTTGCCAGGTATCTTGCGGACCGCATTAACATGAAAACGGCAGGAGACATTGGAAGTAGCAGACTGCACCCCCCATTACACAAAGCCATTATCAGGGGGAACCTGGACATGGTCCGTCTCCTTATCAGCAAGGGTGTGAGCATAAGTCACTATAACACCCGAGGTTTTACAGCTCTCCATGAAGCACTTAGAGTCGAAAGCATTTCTTATGCAATAGTCAAGTACCTTCTGGACGTCGGTGCCGATCCTTGGCAGAGAGAAAGGAACAGTGACGAAAATCCCCTGGATGTGACTTTTGAAGGAAAGAATCATATAATCGACGATGAGGATGTTCAACTCCTAGCTTCAAACCCGCCAATTGAGTCAGCCTTCAGCTACGGTGACGAACAAGTGGTCGGGTTGTTTCTGGCACATATAAAGTCAGAGAAAGCGGCCAGGTATGCTTTCCTAAGGGTTCTGACAAATTCCAAACGTCCAGAGGTCATGAGGATGATTGTGAACCTTGGAATAATGGACCTCAACAGCCCCATCTTCGGCGATACACTGCTGTTCACTGCCTGTATACACCTCGTTCCAGATGCAGTAAAGTTGCTTCTGGATGCTGGTGCGGATCCTAATTTCCCTCGTGATCAGATTCGGATTAACCCGATCGGCATAACGACGGAAGGAGGAGCGAATGTTCTTCATGGGTTGGCAGCGCCGGCGAAATATGGGGGTGTCCGGCGAGAGATTCCAGAAGACAGGCTAGATGCATGTTTTGCATTAGTCTTCGCTGCTGGGGCTAATGGTAGGTACAACCCGTCTATGTCGCTTCGAATGTGAGAGGCTAACAACATAACAGTGACGCAAGTTGATGACGAAGGAATGACACCTCTTCATCGAGCCATGACTCCTCTGGCTGCCAAGCTTCTTCTTGACGCTGGCGCGGATCCGTTTGCCCTGGACAATAATGGACTAACGCCTCTTCACGTCGCGTACAGTGTTGATGTGGCAGAGGTGCTTCTAGCCAAGACAGATATTAACACCAGGAGGCACAACGGGAGGACTGTTCTACTACAAACATTGTATAAGGAAGACTATAGAATGACCCCCACAGATGATCGGTCAAAGCTCGAGATGGCGCTGAATCTTCTTGATCTGGGAGTCGATCCTAGGATCAGTGATAGTGATGGAAATGGACCTTTGCACTATCTTATGAAGATAGGTGTGGAGCACAAGCCAGATGCAACTCGCCTCTTGGAGCGGTTAGTGCAGGCCGGGGTGGACATCAACCTCCGCAATAACCGAGGGCAAACAGCGCTACATACGGTGAACTACCGCGACTACATATGGGCCGGAATTGACAGTTTCAAGCCTCTTCTTGCGCTGCCGGCCGTGGATGTGAATGCGGCAGATGAGAATGGCTATACGTTCCTCTTCAACGCTGTCAGCCTATCCGGGAACATCATCAAGCATGAATTTGTGGATCTTATGGTCCAGGAAGGTGCACATTTCAACGTTACCGACATTCGAGGCCGAACACTGCTACATGTCTTCTTAAAACACATCCGTTCCGATATAGGTCCGGATGATGAGATGCTGAAGCTCCTGGTTGAGAAGGGTGCTGATCCCATGCAAACCGACCGTGAAGGTAACACCCTCTGGCACGAGGCTGCTAGATCATTTAGCGGTAACAGATTGGTGTGGCCGAAGGTATTTCATACCATTACAACCCTGGGCGTGGATCCGAAACAACGTAACAACCGAGGGAAAACACCTTTACATGTTATGTGCGAGCATGACCAGGAGGCTCTCAGAGACTGGTACCCTGATCCCTCCAAGGGAAATCCAACTCTGTTCCAGTACATTGTGCAACAAAACCATGATGGTATAAACGAGCCGGATGATGACGGTATAGTACCGCTCCATACCCTGTCAACCTTTTCCACGGATCTCACAGAAAGGCTTCTTGACGCTGGAGCTGATGCAACACTTGCTACGCGGGAAGGACTCAATGTCTTCCATCTTGCCTCGCGAGGACGGCAGGGTAATGTCATAGGTGTAATTATCGACTGGTTCAAAGCCAAGAGAAACACAGAGCAACTAGTCGCAGCAGTCAACGCCAAGGATGAACGAGGTCGGGGCCCGTTGTATTATGCTTGTGCCTCTGGTCGCTACCAATCAGTTGAACTCCTCATCAAAGCTGGAGCTGTGCCTGTACTGGAGACATACGAGAACTCAGCTTTGCAGGGTTTGGTTGAGTTTGAGGAGGAGCTCAAGAATTGGCGCAACGGCACTGATCACCCTGGTGCCGGTGCTGTGCACATTGATGGAACGGCGAGACCTGCTAGACATTGGTCAGAGAGGCGCCGACAATCGTATCACAAAGATCGAATTGACGATATTCTCAACCTCTTTATCAATACCGCAACCTCATCGAACTGGCAAGGGATCGACCATGCCATTATTGCAGCTGCCAACAGACAACACGACTACACAGTAGAGTCTCTGCTACGGGCTAGAATGTCCCTAGGCCTTCTAGCGCCACCACCATCCCCGCCAGAAGTACAAGCTTGTTTACAACGAAGGGCAAAGCTTCTGGACAGTACATTGACAACGCGCCATGCTAACCACGACTTCTCCAGTCAAGTAGAATTCATGATTGCAGAGAGACTCTACGACGCCATTCCTTCATACATCCAAGACTACTCCCCAAAACCTAAGAGCGCATACTTCTACAAAGTCCTATTGGAGCTTTCTATCGGTGGATATGCCTCGCTCCTCGATGAATTGCTTACACCAGAAGTCTCATCGGATCTCGAGAAGAACACTGAGTCTATGGAAGAGGGAAGGGTCAAAGAAGAAAGCCAGGACTTGTCGTCACTCTTAGCAGCTGCTTGTATGTCGAAACAGCCGAACCTACAAGTCATCAAGCTACTGATGCAGAAAGGGGCCAAGGCAGACAAGATCGTGGTGGGTCCAGGTCATTCAACAACCGCTCTGCATGTCCTCGTCGAAAATCGTCAGCATCGCTGGTGGCAGACGGAGCAGGCCCTGCCATATATTCTGGAGAGAGGAGTAGACTTGGAGGTTCGAATTAATGGAGGATCAACACCTTTGAGCTTGAGTTTGGAACACCAGGAACGACCATCGTGGAGGGTTCTGGCTACGGAGATGCTGTTACAAGCAGGAGCGAATCCATCAAGTGTTGATGAGAAAGGCAAATCCTGCCTTGCGCATGCTGTTGGTCACGACTCTGCCTTCCAACTGCTTCTTCGCTATGGTGCAGACTTGGACCCTTCAACGCTGGCTTCTGCTATATTAGCCAAAGATGTGAAGACTATCGAGATGATGTTAGCCTCTGGCGCGGATCCTAACTCTCGGAAGGTCGGCTCGGAACAGTCTCATGGCGAAACTGGATTTTACCCACTCGACCTGTTAATCACAAGTAAGGGTTGTGATGATCAAGACGCAGTTTGCTTACGAATAATCGACCTCCTGTTTCAGCACGGCGCGGATCCAAACGGTCGTTATTCGAAGACAAGTGTAGCGCACCGAGTCCTCGCAAGATGTGAGGCATCAGGCGATTTTCCTCGGGCGAAGAGAAACCACTACGTTCATGCAATTATTGAGCACCCACGCTTGGACATCAATCTCCAGGATGCAGCTGGAGTCCCGTTACTACATGTCGCTTACAAAGCGGGCGATATGAAATCGACAAAAGTTCTCATAAAGAGAGGTGCTGACATACGTGTCAGAGATGGCTCGGGCAGAAATATCCTTCACCTATCTCCGGATCACAAGCTCCAAGGTTTCGATCCGCATATGCAACTGCAACTCTTTGACATGTTGGTTACTTCAGCTCCGGAGCTCATCCACCAGGTCGATAAAGATGGAAGAACTCCGCTTCATTGCGCTATCAGTCGGAGAGCCTCTAAGGAAGAGATTGAGCTGCTCATTTCCAGAGGAGCGGACGTCCATGCAAAGGATGCATCAGGAGACACTGCTCTTCATCTGCTTTTCAGAGAAGAATGGACCCTCACTGTCAATGGAGAATACGTCATTCTAGATGAGCGAAAGGTGCATGTTATCAATCACCTCGTATCGAAAGGTTTAGACGTCAACGTCCGTAACAAAGCAGGTGAGACGGCAGTCTTTAGTTACCTCCGCGAGGGTACTCTCAGAGTTCGAACATCACAGGGCGAAGAAGTACGCGACATGGAGGGGGCTCTGAGGCGACAGAACTTTAACATGGAAGATTCAATCACTTTGGAGAAAGAACAGGCTCTTTGGGCGTTGTTTTATGAATTGGGCGTGGACTGGACTATTTTCAACAACGAGAGACAATCTCTCATGCATATTGTAGCCGCGAAGCGTGTTAGCGATGAGGACTTGAAATGGACGAGGTTGCGGACGTTTGAGTACCTGATGGGGAAGGGATTGGATGCTCTCGCTGAGGACATTAACGGTCAGACAGCGTTGGATATTGCAGCCGCAGTGGGAGCGGAGGATATTCTCGCCCATTTCAAAGCAGATTAGTACAGTGATGTAGCCTCGTTTGAGTATACAAGAGATTGAATATAAATGTTCAAACTATCTTTTCATACTAGATTCAAGTGGACGTGATCGGGTTGCGGTTGAGTGTGACGCTTGTAATGTGTGGTTACCTTCCTGTTCAAAACTCTGCCTGCCCCCCCGTACTTCGAAGAATTCTGACGAGACTTGTATGGTAGTGAGCATCAGGGACCTTTGGCGCTGTTACACTATGGCGGACTATCACCTCTCAGGTCTGTTTTCAAGGTATAAAGAACAAGGGTATCTCTGAACAGCAAGGCTAGGATAAGTTTTCTCTCTAAAGTATCATCAATAGCAACTTTTAGTAGGTCAAGTCTCAGTAAGGTCAAGTGTGCAAGTTGCATCAGCTACTGAACTCCAACGATAATAAACATAAACAGCTGCCAAGCTATACGTAAGGTAACTTCTTCCTCCTTCAACCTTCATTCAACCCAACACAGCAAGAGTCAGTAAATTAACCCCGGTTCCTACCCTCTGCTGCACATCGCTAACTGTCACAGCTTGCCCTTCTAACACAATGTCGGCAGCAAGAAGGAGCCTAACTGACCCTCCTTATTATACCGAATTGACCGACGATCTGTTTTCAAGGTAGTGCATGATTCTGAGATAATTCCACAAATACCAGCGTGCCAACTGGTTACTGAAGGTAGAGCCGCTTGCACAGCCAAGAACCCAAATATGGCCCCAGTTTTAAGACTTAGTGGTTGCAGCACGGGTGATGTTGCGGGAGGCCCTAGTGTCGTCACCTATTACAGATAGCCAATATACACCTACAATACCGATCGAAATGCAGTTTTAATGATGGAATGATGCAGACCAAGAAACGGTTGGGGACTAGATCTAATTATAGGAATGAGACAAAGGTGGTAGAAAGGACGAAAGACAAATTTTGGATCTTGATGATATGCACTGAGGCAGGTGGGTACAAGCGACGCTTAGGTCGTTCCTGATTTAGGGCCGAGGAGACTAGAAATGACCGATTCTAGGTTTGGGTTCTAGACCTGTTCCTGGATGGAGACAATTGCTGTGGCGGTCAGTAGTTAACAATATTAACATCCAGCTAACCAAAACGGGCGCTGAAAAGCCAAGCCTAAACCAATACTTCCAAGATAGTCTCTGACAGCTGAGTCGAGAGAGATTTAAGGAGTAAATATATAGAAAAGGGACGAATCGTAGTCATTGTTGTTCTTTTTTGTTTGACGTCCACTCTTGCTAACAAGTACTGCAGTTGCGATGCGACCTCAAATTCTTCTCGCGGCCCTGGCTCTTGTTGAGTTCGGTGCTGCTGGTCCTTGCAAGCCTAGCAGTCGAAACACAGCGAGCAGTGCACTCTTGACATCGTCAGTTCCGACTGCCGATTTTATTCAGACATCCATAAATGAACAGAATGGTCAAACGAGCATCGTAAGTCGCTCCGCGACGGTTTCTATCGAGACCGTTACAGAAGTTCCAGGCCGTCAGTCTACTGTTGTTGACGGCAATACTGTCACGAATCTGGTGGAGACATCGACAAAGGTACAAAATGATCAAGCGACCACCGAAAGTCACTCAGTCACGGTTTCTACTGAGATCGCTACAGAGAGTACAGCGAATAGTGCATTCTTGACATCATCAGTTCCTACCACCGCTCTTGCGGAGAGTTCTACCGACATAAAGAACGATGAATCGACCGTCGATCTCGCAGCCACGCTTTCCACTGGAACTGCGACCGAGGTTTCAAGCAGCCACATTATTATCGATAGCAACACTGTCACAACCTACCTACCATCCACCGACGTCCCAAGCCTGACCTTGGCTCAATCTACAACCGCAACCGAAGAAGAAATCACCATCATCACCAATGCGATCGAGGGCGGTTCATTCGCTAGTCGTGATCCTAACAGCCCAAGCGGCCTTACAAACTTCAACGCAGAAGGCAACGCCGACTTCCACTCAGGCGGCTGCTACAAAGGAGACAATAGTCAAGATGATGGATGCGCCGCCTTGTCAGCCACTGGAGATCCCGGTAGTAAGCGAAGTCTCTTTGGCAGAATGGCTCGTATCTATCAAACCGTCAGATCTGTCCCTCGAAGGAAGAACACTATCCAGTTCTTCTACCATCTCACCTCTGGCGGCGACTGCACTGTGGCCGCGAGATTTGGTGGCAGTCAGTTTTGGTCTGCTGCTGCTTCTAGAGATGCTGGCTCTTGGGTCAAGGTCCTCGGGCAGGTCGAAGCTTTGGATGGTTCGCCGATCTTTGATGTCTCCTTGACGTGCAGTAGTGCCGACAGTTCTTCTATTCTGGTAGACTCGATCTTTATCTCTGATAAGGTCACTCCGGAGACAATTGAGAATGTTCAGCTCGACTTTGGCTCAGCCCCGGTTCCTGATGTTACCACTCCTGTCGATTTCACATCTCGGTCAGTACGGACCAGTGGTTCACCAAGCTCGAACACCGCCAAGGTCATGCCGACAACGTCTTCGGATCAACGAACGTCTACCAGTTCCAAGGAAGTCACAATGGAAGGATCGCCACCAGTCATTGAAACCACTGCCATTGAAACATTCGCTACCACATCTCCTCACCTTGTGGAACTCAGTAGTTTCGCCGAGATCACAGCGGAGCGTTCGCCTCCCAGTACGGATACCGCCTCACCGGCATTTTACATTACTACATCTGTTGATCGTCAAGAAACCAACAGACCAACCTCTGATGGATCCGGTGAAACCACGATGGAAGGACCATCTTCCGTAACGGATACCCCATCTTTTGAGTCCCACGTTGCTACATCTATTGATCCTGAAGAGTTGCGAACATCCACAGAGGGTATAGAAGTCACGGCAGAAAGGTCGCCTGCTGTGACCGACGTCACCCTCGAAACAACTGCGACTACCTTCACCAACGCTGAAGGGACCCTATTGACCTCTGGAAGTTCCAGAGAAATCACTATGGAAGGATCGCTTTCTGTCATTGAAACCACAGCAATCGAGTCTGACGCTCCTACATCTGCTGATCCCGAAGAGACAAAGATACCGTCCTTCCTTACAACCACCAAGCCCGAGGAGGACGAAATCAGCACTTCAATAGTTGCGGGCCAGGCAAACGATACTCCAACCTCCAAGACCACAACAGCTGAGCTGGCCGAGTTAACAGGCTGCTCAGCCACTTGTACCCTCATCGAAGACTACCAGCAACACTACGACGATTTCGGCTGTAACCTCAATGGCGTATTTACGAAGACCGATGCCATCTACGGCTTCGGTAGTGACGACAATCCTAATATGCAATTCTACGCCCGAGATGTCGAACAATGCTCCGAGTTTTGCAAGATACAATTTCCAGGTTGCAAGGCAGTTGGCTTCCAGAAACTCTCGAGCAGATGTTTCTTCTCCAACACCCTTGTCACGCGTGAGGAGGTGCGCGATGGAAGGGATAGTCAGATGGTCGATTGGTACAATATCAACAAGTGCTTTGAGTGTAGTATGGACTGCGGTGAAGATATACCCCCCGTGGAGATTATTTCTACCCAGGTCCATAAGCCCACTACTACCGCACCGGTTCTATTCACAACCACCAAGCAACTCCCATCCAAGACTGAATCTACTGAGTCTGCGCAGTCGACCTGTTCTCCAACATGCCATAGAGTCGACGATTTTACTTGGCATGCGGAAAATTGGAGCTGCGGCCTCTACGGAGCAGCCAGTGGTGACATTTATACTCTACCTGCCGATATGCCTGGAGATACGCTCCGTTATGAAAACGTCAACGAATGCGGTGCTATCTGCAAGACTCTGCCTGGCTGTAAGTCAGCCGGATATCAGCCTGCATCCATGCGATGTTTCTATTCAAACTCTGTGGTGACCGAGGTGACCCAAGCGAGCGATAGTCAGTCTGCCGATTGGAACAGCTTGAAGTGCTTCAGATGCGCTGGCTGTGGATTTGACGATCCAGACCCACATGAGACCACTACAACTGAGGCATCTACACCTGAGATGCCTTCTACTACTCATGAATTATCCAGCTTTGTCACCACGACTAGAGCCTCCCAGCCAACGGGCGTTTGCTACAACAACCGTGGCCAGCAATGTGAAATCAGCCACTCCGGTGTCGAGAACAACCCATTTGTCTGTATCACCGCAGGCGTCTTCATTGGCGAAAGCTGGACAGAACCCCGTTCTAAATACCCCATCCAAGAGAATCCAGAAGGATGCGCCGCCATATGCGACACGCTCCCCAACTGCGAGACATCCGCCTTCTTCGGCTCCGAGAACCATTGCCTCTTCACATCCACCAGGGTTACAGCAGCGGACTTTGCGGAACCTGATCCTAACTATGAAGAACCCGGCTTCGACCCAAAGAACGCTGTGTGGAGTCATAGATCATGTTACACATGCCCCACCTGCATTCCAAGGAACGATCCCCTGCCTAAGAGGCCAACCTGCAACTACAAGGCTGGCGATTCTTGCACACGAAAAGAGAACACAAACGCTGTATGCGATTTCTCGGGAGTGTTGAACAACAACTATTATCAGTATAGCTCGTCTTTGTATCCGGAAGTGAATCAGGATACAGCCGCAAAATGCGCTGCTATCTGCCGGACCAGGAAGGATTGTATGGGATCTGCTTCTATTGGTGGTTCTTGTTATTTCACTTATCAAGTTATGACTACTGGATCCTTTAGGCAGATGCAAGGAATCACCCATGTGTGGGATGATCCATCCTGTTGGGATTGTCCTGGCTGTCATACATAGAGGGAGATGGTTATTTCGAACAGCCTGGCTTTGGCCTCATAACGCTTCATCTACCAATCGCAGTCTCAAGACCGTCTTGTATGACGGGAATTGCATTCTTGCGCTAAGCGTCAAGTTAGATGTAGTGAATTCATGTATATCGTGTATCCGTTCGAGCTCTTTTGTGAGAGCGATATTGGAAAATGGACTGGAAAGTAGAGGGAGAGGGCTGTATTTCCTAGTAAACGGATTCTCGGGGGCTATCTTGTGCCTCAGGGTGACTCCGCAAGCGCTTGTGCCCAGAGCTTGAATCAATGCCAGATAATAGCAAGTAGTAGTCAGGATCCAGGTTAGACAAATTCCATGGAAGCGAGAAGGTTAACAAGATTTCTACGTGTGTGTGTTGGCTTTTACTCTGCATTTCCAAGAGCCATTTCAATTGATGCATTTGCCAACGGGGTGGGTGCCGACCCTTGCAAGACGATTTGGACTAACAATCTCCGTGCGTCTATGTATAAACACCACTTAAATCAGAGCCTTGCATCAGATAATGTAACTAAGGAATGACAATAGCCAATAAAGGTGGCTAAGCAAGTCGTACAGCCATGAACCCGTTCATCGGAGCTTGGTTAGCACCTTCTTGATTGAGCCATCGGAGCGGTGACCGACTCTGCCTAATTGGGCAAGTGGTCAAATAAGCGTGTTTTAGCAAGCAGTTAGTCATGGCAAGAAATGGAGGACTTCCAGGGCAAGGCGTAAAGACAAATGGATGGAATTTTTCTGCATGTACTAGATTGCCATAGAGCCAGCGGGAGGCAGGGAAGTATCGGCAGCCACCACCCGAGTAGCATCAGCATTTAAGCTTATGCTGTATATGCTCTGCAATTATTACCTCTGTGGGGCATGCGATCGTGCATTCCCTGTTTTATGATATCATCCATCAAATGATAGCCCTTGTTCAAATGGCTATAGGACGCACATGGCAGGGAGTTGAGGAATGCCAATGTTTACCGATAAAGGCAATGATCAACCCTTTCAAAATACATATTACCTTTCTACTTGCCCTTCTTGAGCACGGTGCGACACCTTGTTTTTAAATGCAGACACCTGTTTCGAAGAGTGACAATGCCACGCCTAGCACAGGTACTTCTCGCGGCCGGAGCAACTCTCCTTGGCCTCACTTCTGCACAATGCAATCTCACACCAACGGCCAGTATCGCTACTGCTGATGGCGTGGAGCAGAAGCTCCTCCGCACGGGTCTACAGAGGCCTCGACATCTAGTTGTCGACACTGAGGGCAATCTTCTAATTGCTGAATCTGGTAATAAGGGTGTGAGGAGAGTTGTCCTCGACGACGGCAAAGACCTTGACGTTTGCATCGACTCTGACGACGCCTTGATCTCCGATGCAGGTGTACGTTTGGAATCAATCCCAAATCTCATGTCTTGTTCGGGAAATAACTAATGGGTTTAAATGACTATAGCTGAACCATGGTATTGCGCTTACCGCTGATGGCAAAACCATTCTTGTTTCTAGTCCAAGCGAGGTATACGCTTATGACTATGATGCCTCCAAGGGCAGCGTCGGCTCGCGCCGGACCGTTATCACTGGCATGGATGGATCTGCAACACACTCAACTCGCACCTTGACGATCCCTCTTGCCGGTAACCCCAATCTCCTGCTCGTGGCCGGCGGATCCGATGGCAACCTAGACGCGGCAACTGTGGACAAGAATGTCGTGCGCAGCCAGGTCAGAGTGTTCGAGATCGATGAGTTATTGTCGACGGAAGAACCCTTGGAGTATGGTAAAGCTTCGCTATTCGGCTGGGGCCTTCGTAACAGTGTTGGTTGGGCAGAAGACCCTTCCACAGGGAACATTGTGAGTGGAACCTCTTTGACTGATGTTTGGGTTTGATGCCAGAGCCTTTGAGCTAATACAGTCAACAGTGGTCCGTTGAGAACTCAGTCGACAATCTTTTCCGCGGTGATGTCGATATTCACAACAGCAATCCTGGTGAGGAACTCAACTTCCACGGCCTTCCCAATGACACCTCAAGCGTCCAGTATGGTGCCAACTACGGATATCCCGGATGCTTTGCCATCTACGATACTTCAATCGTCAAGGACTACCCAGGTGGAGCAGAGGTTGGCAAACAGATGGCAGCTACACCACAAGGAGAAACAGATCTGGGATTCACCGATGAAGAGTGCCAGGAGAAGCAAGCGCCCCGAATTACGTTCGGTTCTCACCTTGCTCCATTGGACGTCAAGTTTCGTGATGGTCGCGCGGCATATATCTCAATCCATGGAAGCTGGTAAGTGAACCATAAAGCTGTGGGTCTCCCCTCCAGCATAAACACTGGCTAATAGCCTGACTACAGGAACCGCAACCCCGGTGATGGCTACCGTGTTAGCAAGGTGGACTTTGCCAATGGCCAACCAGTGTCATCATCTGACGACTCAAGGGCAGAAGTGCCGCTGATGTGGAACACGGACAACTCCAAGTGCCCTTCTGGATGTTTTAGGCCTGCAGGCTTGGCATTCGACAAGGCTGGAAGGCTGTTCATGACCAGTGACTCAACCGGGGAGCTTTATGTTCTTACAGGCGTCTAGAAAGTTTACCTGTTCTTCGGCGGGGAGTAAGAATTGTAAATTGTTTTATTGTGGAATCAGAACCGTTCTCCTAAGGGAACTTTGAATGCGCTAGCCTCTACAATAATACCTGGGACATGGTAGGGTTCGACGAACATGGTAGGGGCATGCCAATCACACATAAGAAGGGTTCAAGAGTAGTCGCTGTCTCATACGAACCGGGTGACCAGAGTGAATTTGCTTCATGATGGCCATTGATCCTCACCAGATGGGGGGACGAATTGGAGTTCTCGCCATGGTATGCAGAAGATGAGGCTTTGTCTTATGGGTTCTCCGACCTATCTAGAACATAGCATACATTCAGATGAACCAAGAGATCTTCGCGAAAAGTACATTTTCCCGGCTGATATTCATTTACCCATTCGTCAAAGTGTTATGTCCGCTGCTCTTTACAGCTCGCAACCTTCCCCTGCTTTTTCCACCCCAACCTCAATCAAAGCGGCTCGTCCCTATTGTTCTTAAACAGCAGAGTCACTGATAAGCAACATGAATTAGCAAAGGTTTGTGGGAGTATCAAGGAGCCTAACCTTGGGGCCGCCTTATAGGTTGGTGGGGGGCTATTGAGCGACGCAGCATCTCCTGGTACTCCATTGGCTGGTACATCGTCTTTCGCTTCACTGCTGGTCTTTGGGGAAAGGTTTGGAATCCAATTGGCCATCAGACTAGCGGTAAGGAGGCAAAAAACCGCCGGAAGGAGAAAGACGAGGAGCCAGACCGTCGAGATGCAGTCCATAGCTCGCAGGAGGCACCCAATGCAGAAGAAGGTGAAGAAGATGGCGCCGAAGCCGATGTACCATAGAGTCAAGCCAGTGGTAGCACGTGGGCTGATCTTGAGCGGGTTTTCGTCGTCATTCATTTTGATAGGCATGTCTGTGTTGTGTTGGTTGGAGAGAAAGGGGGGAAGTGAATAGGCAGGTAGGGACTCTTATACTTCAACGCGAATGTCATTCCAGAGCCGGACAAAAGCAGCTTGCGCAAGCGTCGGAATCATGACGTTCCAAGTGTAGGTTTGTTGAGAGCAGTAAGTGTCATTATCTCGAGTTCTCCCAATCCAGTCAGTTAATAATTCTCGTGGATTAGTAGAACACGTCATGAGATGAGCCTTCAACTACTTACATTCGCTGAGAGAAAGACAATAAATTTAGAGATGAGGGGAACTGCTCCCGCCATAACATCACTCGTCCGATGGCATCAATAAGGTTATCTTCCCCGCCCTCACCACTCCCCTCAGCAAATCTGTGACAAGTGTTATCAGAAGCTTCTTGATTGTTTCTTTGCGACCCTGCTGGCAATGGCTAATAGGAAAATTATCCGAGCTCCTCATCGGGAGTTAATAGTCAATCGAGACCGACATCCAACCTCCGGTCTTCATTGAGAAGAAGCCCGTCTATTGACTCCCATTTATTTGATGAGTTTGCTGAGTAATCCCGAAGTAGCCGACTGCCCGACAGCGCCAGATGTGTCCGCATCGCCACAATGCTCTTATTCTAATCACGCCAGAGGCTGTATTTACACATGTTGCCTTGATGCCGCCCTCTTCTGTAGCGCAGCTGCTGTCACCTTCCATCCCAACTTCCCCCCTTCCCCCTTTACTGGCTAATTGTCATCGCTGTACCCAGTCCCCTTTGGCCTGTATTGAGCATTGGAGCGTAAAGGCTGCCTCAGCTACCTTAGCCAGTCAGTCACATAACATACCTACCTCCTGCTCTCACAGTCGTCTTAACGCAACATGGCCATCGATTAAAGTATTGAGATAGTATATCAGACGCTCAAGAGTCCCCAGACATCACCACTACCCTTCGCACCTTGCTGACAATCAGCGTTTTCGCTGTCTGTTATTCTTTTTTCCTCCAAGGCCAGAGCAACCGCAACCGTTGTCGGGATCGAATATCGACCGCTAAACTGATCTGGTATATAGCTTTAGATCGCTTCCTCTACCAGTATATCTGTCCGTCGCTATTATTGCACCCCAAGGGCGGTATCCCGCGATAGTGTATCTACCCACCTTTACCCGTCGCCCTACCAAAACACAGTATCGTCATACAACGGACTCCGTTGGGCTCCCCGTAGCGCGGCCAAAGCCTCCTATTGAGAAGGGTGATGCCTCAACTCTCCTCCGTTAGCCCTGATCGCATAAGGCGCCGTTGGCATATCCAAGGATATTGAGCATGAGACTTTATATCATATCGACTGATACCGCCTTGCGCATGAGACACGAGAAAATGATGCCCAACGCTCTAGCTAGTAGATTGTTGGTAGCGATCTCTGGGAACAGAGTGGCCGAAGTCAAGGAAATGGCTGTCGCCCAAGCTATCATGACTGGATTCTTCAGCGAGTGATCCAGATGGCACAGAGGAGGGAGGGGTGACAAAAAGCGAGATGCTACATGGATAATACCCTGCCTATGCAGGTTTGATGTGGTTCGTTTTAAGTCACGAATGGTAACGCAGCAATGCATTGATAATAGACTTTCAGACTTTCAACCTTTTTTTTTTTTT